>NC_092269.1:5481727-5601727 GCF_036320965.1 Panulirus ornatus
CGTCGGGGGGAGAGGGTCAGCAGAGATGATGACCTGATGTGTTTCACCTCGCCTTGGTGGTGACCTCGACTGACCCAAACCCCCATCACCACCCCAGGCACGGAATGATACACGTTAATAATAATATCGTGTCACTGAAACCTGTGATGTCCTCGTGACATGGGTGAGGAAGAGAGAGAGAGAGAGAGAGAGAGAGAGAGAGAGAGAGAGAGAGAGAGAGGAGAGAGAGAGAAGTTGATGGGTAATGGCGATGGTATTAAACGCGTTTAGCGTTAGGAAATTAAAAAAAACAGAATGGTGTTGGTTGTTGACAGACATGTTTTAGGAAAGACTATGCCATCTTTAAAGGGGATGATGACTCTGATGTCTAGAGGCAAATTGGAGGTCTACAGTGAGGAGGAGGAGGAGGCTTGGTATTGGACAGAGGCGTCGCCTTTGTGAGGTGTTGTGTCCCAGGGTACTGATGATGGTGTGTGAAACACGTGGTCAACGCCCTTGGGGAAGCCATTGGTAGAGGCGGGGCTGACAACGATAAAAGAACCCGGGAAAGAAGCCCCCTCCTCCCTTGGGGACTTCAGGTTAAAGTAGATAACATGGTTTAGACCTGGAGAACGTGGACGTGGGTCGTACAGCCGTGCTCAAGGGTCGTGCGTGCGTTTTCCAAGGTCGTACCGTCGTGCTCGAGGGTCGTACACCGTGTTCAAGGGTCGTGCGTTCGTTTTCCAAGGTCGCACCGTCGTGCTTGAGGGATCGTACAGCCGTTCTTGCGGGGTTAATCGACGCTTCACAGCTGAAGCAGTAGTTCTTTGAGAAGCAGAGATTTGACCTCAAAGTCTGACTCAGAGAGGAGGTCATTTCGCGCTCTGAACATTGATAAACTCACACCTGAAATGTTTTACACATTGACAGAGCATTGCTATACACTTCTCATCTATAACCTTAAGTTAGCAATGGACGGGGTGGCCAGCACACATATTCCACTGCCATACAGCAAAGTTAGAAGGCAACATTGTTGCAGTCTGGTCTGAATAACTTTTCACAGCCAAAGAGAATCACAAGAGAAACATGGCAACACTAGTTTGCACAGTGTGATGGAAACACAAGAGATGATGACTCCAATCGTGACTGTAAAACAGGAAACATATGTAGTCAAAAGTCAGTCAACGTTCGCTGCAGACAGACAACACTAGACGAAGAACGAGGCGTTAGCGTGTGTAGGTCGACGGTGACGGAGGAAAATACAGTCATTATGAACGTGTACAGACGACAGAACAAGGCTGTCATAGTCATCATTAACACTATACAGGGAGCAGGGGTAGCATGGAACGACTGAGCCTCACACGAACACTCTGTTGAATAAGGTAAATCAACACAGGATGATAATGGTGTCAGATTACACACACAGACATACGTCAACACTGCTATCAGCCCAGCGGTCATCATGCAACAACGATGACCAAACGAGCCATCAACCTCTGACACTAATGTCATGTATGATATATATAGAGAGAGAATGATTTGGCAGCATGAGACATGGAAGCCATCAGACGAGTGCTCTGTTAGATGGTAATTGGACGGTAAATACTTCGACGAGATTTAAGATAAATGGAAATGATGAAGCTAATTTGATTCTCTCGAAACTTTCTAAAGTAGTCGTGTGTTAGTCTGCTGAGAATTGATGAAGAAATGAAAGCTTCCTCCCTTCTAAGCAATATGGGAGCTTCGACAGCATCGAAGACCAGTGTTCAGTGCTGCATGGTCCGTGATGGGGTCCAGTGCAGGGGAAATGGCCCGCCCAAAACGCATATGAAACCGTCAAAGAGCGATGCAGGAGGACCGCACAGCTATTGTCGCTTTGAGCAGTTTGAACGACGCCTGTTTTTATGGGGTATTCGGTTTCCCCCAATAACAGGAAGTGTGCGAGTTTGATTGATTGCACTTCTTTCGCACATCTCAGTCGTGGAGCCGATGACGGGGAAAATTGTGGCCTCCTCCCATGCCTTGGAGATTTAGGATCTGTTTTTGGAGGAAATGTTCGAGTGAAATTATCCAATGTAATTTTACTTTCCAATCTCCTATTCCTGTTTTGTATCATCAGTGTTTTTGATTGTATGTTTTCGTATTACGTTCATGGTTTGAAGTATAATACCTAGCTTATTGCATATCCTTTGCATTTTGCTGTGGCTTTTGTGATTCTACCGCAGGATTACATAAGTTATCGGATCTGAAAACTAGATTGTTTACCATTGCAACCCCAGTGAGCTTACAGGCTCAACCCTCTGCTATGATAGCCCGGTCTTTGTTCTGAAACTGGCATGTGAGTTGAGCCAGATCTTTACATAGATTTACAATATGTATTTAAGCTTTGGTACAAGGATGATACGAAGTTTTTAATTTCTTTCTAATGGATAGGATTGATCCTTCAAGTCTGCAACATTGTCAAAGACAGTAATCCTTTAATTTTTTGTAGGTGTTGGGAGATTATGATGGAAGTACAGGCGACTCTGGGGGGATAATATGATGGGTACATGATCATGGATGAGGGGAGATGTATTCCGGCAACAAACAGAGAGATGGAAAGTCCAGAAGCTGTTAATGGCACAGTGGAGATTATCGTGGAGAGATACGATGACATTACAAATCACGAAGTTAAATATACATCATTTAATACGTTACTTGGGTCAAGTACGTGCGAAGAAGACCACTGCAAAGTCATTTGCCACTCAGAGACCAGACAACACAAGTTGCTAGCTTCATCTGGATGCTAAGGATCGGTTGAAATAAAAGAATGAAGGAAAGAGGTAAATTGAACAACATGTTGTACGTAGATTTTACAAGTCTTAAGCTCAATATTAACGAGTCGATTGGAAATGGCAATACGAACAATTCCAGATGCGATTGCAATAACGTGTCATAGATAAAAAGTAAAGGCAAAGATAACATGAATACACATGAATATGGAAACAGAAAGATACTATAATGTAGAACCTTTCTTATTTTGGCTGCATCAAGAATTAGGACGGAGTGGTCAAAAGAGAAATGCTCACCCAAGAGATATTAGTTCAGGGAACTCCTGCGTTTATGATATTTCCGAGGCAAAATGTACGAACGTAATGAGAATCAGTAAACCCAGTTTTGGAAAGAGGACTTCAGAAAATAGCTGTGTATATATATATATATATATATATATATATATATATATATATATATATATATATATATATATATATATATATATTGTATGATAGAGGATGAGAAGCATAATAGGAACATATATTGATACTGAAGGAAGACCTGTTGGACTGCAGTACGCATCTCTCTCTCTCTCTCTCTCTCTCTCTCTCTCTCTCTCTCTCTCTCTCTCTCTCTCTCTCTCTCTCTCTTCTCTCTCATCTAAAGAAGGCACCAGCGGTTTCGCAGAGCCGCCTCCGCTGCTGCTGCAGCTGCAGCTGGCGTGTTGTCTATGTAAATTTAAGCGTCCTTGCCTCGCACACCTGTTTCATAAGTGCTGCATGGCCAGTCATTTGACCGAGGCTTCGTGTCGAACCACCCGATTGGGTCGTCCCCGTCACTCGTTAACCAGTCGACCCGTCTTTCACATACGTGGTCATGACACTGACGAGGAAGACCACAGTGGCAAAAATTGTATACCACACTTGGAGTTGGCAAACAAAAGTTGCGGGGTCAACGATGCTTAGGAAAAGTTTGGTAATTGCCATTTTTTAGTCTGCAATTTCTTCGTGGAATGAAAACGTAAAGAGGGATGAGACGTTTTGTACTTAGACATTGTAATTGTCTCGGTACATTTATTATCAAGTTGAAGTAATGACGTGAAGGTAGAAATGTTTGACCTTGTGATATGTTCGTTATATATTTATCTATCTATCTATCTATCTATCTATCTATCTATCTATATATATATATATATATATATATATATATATATATATATATATATATATATATATATATATATATACATTGTTCTTTTGTAGTCACTCACGTCTTAATCATTGTTGATCGACTCTTAAGACTAACCCAGGATCATGATAGACTTGCATGTCGCGTACATACCGTATGAGACGACGCGAGAAGCCCTCAACATATCCTCCACAGGCCTGGCAGGGGCGTGGCGTACGTGCTGGACGTGAGGTCTTCATGGTTTTGACAAGAACCAGAGGCCCCTGAGGTCTCCACCCTATTGACAGGCCTGACAACTGGCAGGGGCAATCGAGATGCCCCTTGACAGCTGCAGCAGGAGAGACACTGGAGATTGCTCTTGACAGCTGCAGCAGGAGAAACACTGGAGATTGCCCTTGGCAGCTGCAACAGGAGAGACACTGGAGATTGCCCTTGGACAGCTGCAGCAGGAGAGACACTGGAGATTGCCCTTGGCAGCTGCAGCAGGAGAGACACTGGAGATTGCCCTTGACAGCTGCAGCAGGAGAGACACTGTAGATTGCCTTGACAGCTGCAGCAGGGAGACATGGAGATACCTGACAGAGCAGCAGGAGTCATGTAGATTACCCTTGACAGCTGCAGTAGGTGAGTGTGTCCGCAGAGCACCAGGGTCTTCAGTGTGAGGTTCACCTCTCACTCCTATTGATCCTTCCGCCAGCGGGATGTACTCCTGCTGTATCCAAGGGCCGTGGGCCTCCTCACCCATGACACATAGGCCCTCACGTATCAAAGGATCATGGGACTTCCTGACCCGAAATTATGAATCTCATGGTGAATTGCACCACTCGTTATTCACTTCTGTCATGATTCATCGTGGGGTTGCCTGTTATTCAAGTGTCGCGTTGCCGGTCATTCACCACTGAAGTGTCTCCCTGGTCATCCACTGTCGTGTTCCTCAATTATTCACTCGTGAGTGTCGTTTGTTGTCGTCTGTAGACCCGTGGTAGCGTCATGTCGTCTGTAGGTATGTGTGTCGTTGAGGTCTGTGTGTGTGTGTCGTCTTTGGGCTGAGGTGGTCGTGAGCAATGCATGTTATGTGGCGTTGAACTTAATGTCTCCAAGTCTGCATGCGACGATAGACTCAAGCGTCTTTTTCCATAGACTTCGTGGCTGCTTGATTACCTCATACATAAAGCTATTAACATTCACAAAGAAGTTGTACTGAAACGTGGTGAACAATATCCCTAGATTTAGTTACACATACACACACACACACACACACACACACACACACACACCTCTTTCTCGCTACATTTGCCTCTGTCTCGCTACATCGTCTTTGTCTCGCTACAGTCGTCTCTCTCTCGTTCGCCCCTGTCTCGCTACATTCGCCTCTCTCTCTCTCTCTCTCTCTCTCTCTCTCTCTCTCTCTCTCTCTCTCTCTCTCTCTCTCTCTCTCTCTCTCTCCTCTCTCGCCTCTCGGGGCTTGACGATTGGGAGGCCGTCGGGTATCGAAGGAGGGACCTCGATGACCCCGAGTTGATGTGAGTGACGCAGTTCTGTCGGTCATCACAGGTGGTAGGAGGAGGATCATGTGTTGTAGCGGGTGAGCTGTCAGCTCTTCTTTAGGAGGGGTCTCTCTCTCTCTCTCTCTCTCTCTCTCTCTCTCTCTCTCTCTCTCTCTCTCTCTCTCTCTCTCTCTCTCATCCCCAGTGAATGATACACACACCAATCATGGTGCCTCGTCGCTGAATTTTGTGATGAAGGCTGTCACTACGTGTCTCTCTCTCTCTCTCATATTCGCTCTTCTCCTGACGTGGATAAAACACATCCCCCTTTGTTTGTTTGTTTATTGCGTGGATGTGTCACAACGCTTGATCCTCGTCGTCCCTGTCGTCCTAACGCCTCCTCATCAGAATTCTCAAACTGCCAGAAACACGGCCAATAACTAAGCGATGTTGAACTTGGGTTACGTCAAGGGGCCTGGCGTTCTCCTTCCCGGGGTTGAATTTGCAATGGGATGAGTTTGGTGGCTCGGACGGTGCTAGGAGAAGGACCCTAAACAAGGAACGGCTTCTGTCCACCGGCTGTAGGATCAGAAGGAAGGAATGTCCTACAGCAGGCGACGCTGACGGGTGTAGTCTTCCTCCTCCTCTTCTTCCTCCCCCTCCTCCTTCTCCTCCTCCTCCTCCTCCTCCTCCTCCTCCTCTTCTCCTCCTCCTTCCCCTCCAGCAGGTCACACGCCTGAGTGATGCACAAGATGAAGTGGGGCGGGGTTCTAACTCTTCTTTTTGATGGGGAAATTATCATTAATGTTGGTTCCCAAGATCATACTGGTTATTACAACTTACCAATAGTTATTTTACCTCACTCCTTTTTCTATTTTTTATATTTTCTTCAAGAGAGACACACGTAATGGCAAAGTATATATTTACGTTTCTTTATTCTATAAAACTGCATTCCTTTAGGGGTGTTGTATTCCTGTATGTGAGTTTATCTTCATTCTTCATGTTGTCTGTTTACATGTTGCGTCTGTGAGTGTTGTATACACGAGTGTATTCATACATAGTAAAAGTGAACTCTGTAGGTTTGTTTGAATACGACAAGCCGGAGTGGTGGAATTTTTTTTTTCTTTTCTTTTTTTCACGTCCAGAAATGGCTTTTGCGAATGTCTATTTATGTATCTCTTGGCTTTGTGATTTTTGTATTATCTGTGCGTGTGTTCTGAGGAGAGTTTTACCCTCATGTTGCCACCCCGACTTTAAACCTCGTCTGTGCATCATGTCTAGACCTCAGAGAAAAGAGAGAGGAGAGAGAGAGGAGAGAGAGAGAGAGAGAGAGAGAGAGAGAGAGAGAGAGACCCATGAGTTTAAAACTTCCTACGCGTACAGCATAAATAGGTACACCCTCCCCTCCACTCCCCACACACACACACACACACACACACACACACACACACACACACACACACACACCTAGGCATGAAGCAGCATTTTAACACTGTGTTGCGTAATCCATAACATAATCGTACCTCGCCCTCACATCTTTGTACCTCAAACGCTACACAGAAAACACCACTGCTGGTGATGAGGCGGGCTTTACCAAGGCGCTGCAAGCGCGTCGGCTCCTAATATGAGTAGGTGATGAGGGGATCCCTCAAGGAAAATGGGATTTCGGTACATTGCTTTGTTCTTCTCGTACTCTGGCTGACCTTGCTCGTGGGGGGATGGTTGGGGTTGAGTGCTTCTCTGATGGATGAACTGGTGAGCGGCAACAGAGGGAGAGGATCACCCTCTCTCTCTCTCTCTCTCTCTCTCTCTCTCTCTCTCTCTCTCTCTCTCTCTTTTCCCCGTTGGTACTTTAGCCGATGGAGATGAGAGTCATGATGGCTTTTAGAGTTGGGTGATGAGTGGTGATGAAAGGGATGACCCCGCTCTCTCCTCGGCTGATGGAGATGCGAGGAAGAAGAAGAAGGAGGAGGAGGAGAAGAAGAAGAAGGAGAAGGAGAAGAAGAAGAAAAAAAAAGAAGAAGAAGAAGAAGAAGATAGAAGAAGAAGAAGAAGAAAGAGGAGTGGAAGAAGAAGAAGAAGAAGAAGAAGAAGAAGAAAGAGGAGAAGAAGCAGCAGAAGAAGAAGGAGAAGGGAGAATGGTCACTCTTGATCTATGTAAATATGTATTAGATTTTACTGTATTTACTGTAGTTTGTTACGAAGCGGCTATTACATACGTATACTGTATTACAGTTTATGGAATTACGTGATCCATATTTGTCCGCCAGAAGGTGGGGTGGAAGTTGATGTAATTGCATTAACTGTGGGATTTTTAAGGGAGGAATGAAGCCAGCAGCATTTACCATCGTATGCCTTCAGTTGCCTTCAGCGAGATGGTAACACACACACACACACACACACACACAGAGGAAAAGGAACGAAGCCAAGATGGAAACGCAAATAAAAGGACATGATTAGTAACGATAATAATTTGCATTTCCAGACTTATTCAGGTGTTTGAAGGGTCACGTAGATCACCTGTTGTGTAGTAACCCCTAAATCCTACAGCGGGGAGTGTTGATGTAGTGCTGATGACGAGAGGGCTTAGTGATGTGAAATGACCAACGACTCATGTCACAATTTTGTGTTTCTTCACCGTTGAGTTGGCGAGGTGTCGTGATGAATGGCTTTAGTGTTCTCATGTCTCGAGAATCGAGAATCACACACACACACACACACACACACACACACACATATATATATATATATATATATATATATATATATTATATATATATATATATAAAGTTATGCTAGGTCCGATATTCCTTGTATGTCAAGGAAAAAGACACCGTGAGTGAATTTCAAATTTCCATCGTGAATGGTTCTCTTCACGTCCGTTATTGTAGTTGGGGCATACATCATTCATGAGATGTTCTTTATAGTGGACGTGGATATTCATTGAAAGGCATTTAATTGAGAAAGTAATGTCTGTTGGCGGATCTTGTATAACCAGTGGTAATGGGCAGGGAAGGTGAGTTTTTGTATGGGGTGATAAATGTACTAAGGTCTTTCGCAGACAGCTTTGAAAAAGAACTTTGGTAGACAGATGTCACTGTGTGAAAGACGTTTTCTTTACGGTAGGGGCTGTGCGGAAGGGGCTTTTTCTAATGATGTATAGAAAGGCCTTTTTATAGGAAGCCATAAGTATGCCAAAAGGCCTCTTGCGAAAACGGTGGCAATAGTTAAAAAGGCCTTTTCTAGATGAGTGTGTCTCTCTGTGATTATACCGAAGGATCTATTTTAAGGCATTTGCCAGAAAAGTACAGCCTTTTTATCTACGACCTTTCGAGAAATACGAAGCTTGAATACGGAAACGAGAGTAGAATGTCGGGGGATTTTATTTGCCAGTCGTTGAGACCATGTGACCGGTTACCACCCGTGTTAATTAACGTAGCTGGGGAGAGAATGGAATTCCGGAAAAAAAAAAAAAAATACGTTGAGGTGCGTGCATACCATCCCCCACTCCCTCCCAGCCGACAGACGTTGAAGGTTCATTTTAAATGACGTTGATTTACAGTACTTGGGGGTGGGTACGTGATACACTGTGGTCGCTGGTCCGCAGTCTAGAGTTGAATACGCTTGGGTTGTGCAACATTGAGGTCTTTCTCTTCCGTTGGTGGAGTTCTTGTTCCTTTGAACAGGTTTAAGACTAATTTCTTCTTCGTCACGGGTTAACATCCGTTTCTCTCTGCTATTCGTCACTGAATAGTTGATATAAGGCCATATGGCACTAGTATATAGGAATCGTATCGTTAAGAATTAGCTGAATTAGCCTTCAAACAACACGATTTTTTCTCGTAGGTTTGATCGCATTAAGTCATTAGAAATGCGGTTCCCTTCTGCTTTCTGAAATGCTTGAGACTCGATGATATTCTGCTTTGATCGTAATACTTCAAGCTTATATTGCTGCTGTTCTCTGAATGCTTCATGCTTATGACCTTATCTTCTGTATACTTCAAAAATAACTCCGTGCACTATTGTGAATGCTTCAAGCTTACCTCCCTGCCGTATTCTTTCAAGCTTTTCTCCCTACATTCTGCTGAACACCGCAAGCTTAGCTCCTCGTAGTATTCTTAATATTTCAAGCTTAGTTCATTGGTGTATTCTCAGTACTCCAAGCTTAGCTCGTTTGAATTCACTCATCCTTGGAGTATTCTAAATACCTCAACTTAGGCTCCGTGTGTATATTCTGAATAACCCAATTTCCAATGTAGAAAGCATTATGATAGCTTGTTACAGCGCAGTTACAACCATCATATTCTCTCTAGTTCCTACGGCATTATAATGCCCAAGGATAACACCCTAATGGGGTTACGTTGAAGATTAATTGCCGTGTGTGTTTTTCAGAATGTGAGCCAATTTATATATTTTTTTTTTTTCATTTCTCGATTCACATCTGGCTTTTCTCTGTGAACTCGTAGCCATGATTGGAGGCAGGTTGGTAAAAACTTGTCCTGTTAATGGAGTAATTAACTTGTCTTTAAGTTTGTGTATTTGGCAGAAGGAACTCGTGTGTGTGTGTGTGTGTGTGTGTGTGTGTGTGTGTGTGATGACTCTGTGTGTATTACGGGAAGTATATGATTTTCGTTCGTGTTTCCTCGTCTATTAAGCTTGTATTTTGTTGATACTGACCCTTTTTTTTTTTTTTTCAAAGAGACAAGATTGGGCAGTGAGGATCCTCAAGCCAGTCCCCGTTCTTACGCTACTCGCTAATGCGGATGGCATAGTTGAAGAAAAGATTATATATATATATATATATATATATATATATATATATTCACTCTTGACTCGGTTATGTCACAGAAGAAGAAGTTTATCCCCGGAGCAGCACTCGGCTTTTATGGGATGGAATGAAAGACATTAGCGAGCGAATATTCTAAGAATGCTTTTCAGCCTCAAACTAAGGCGATGGCGGATGATTTACGTTGGAAAAAAAAAACGAGTCGGGAGATCGCTAGGACGAGGCAGACACTGAGATTATAATAACCGTAGAACATGGAAAGTTAGACTTTCAGAGTGTGGAAAATAACTACTTACTGGTCTTGACGATCGATCGATAGACGTATGAGGTTACAATAACCAATAAATCGATTACTGAATAGATATCTCTCTTGAGTGTATGCGAAGCAGGTGTTTCACTCGTATTCAAGCGTTGTTGTTAAAGTTGATTGACAGATGTTAAATGCCTCGTCCCGTTTCACTGGAATGCCTGAACAGATGCAGCTTGAGTGAATATTGCTTGAGTGTATACTGGAATGTTTTTTATGGACTCGTAAAATGCAAGTGAAGAAAGAGATCAGGTTAGGTGGTTCACACAGTCCCCCTCTGTGGTGCTGAACGGTAACCATGCGATCCCTTTGGGTCATTTCCAGGCATTTCCTCTGCTGGTTTGGAGTATCGTTGTAATGAACGACGTCCCTCGCCCATTGTGAGCGTCAAGGCTACAGCAGAGGTGTCGTGGAAAAGAGACTTTTTCTCTTTTTTTACTCTGTCTTAGGCTTGAAGGCTTGGTTGCGTACCGCCAGCAGCTGGGTCGTGTATGATCCTTCTTCTACCCCGCGTATCTTTGACCGGAGACTAATTGCTCACTGCTATATTTGGGAGTATATAATACATAGATTGATATCACAAATACGACGGTACGATCCTCGAGCATGACGGTATACGACCCTTGGAATACGACGGTACGACATTACGTCTATCCATGAGAATCATGGTACAACCCCTGGATGTATTGATATGGCCTGACCCTTTTGACCTGACTCGTAATTCGACCGACACGTGACCCAGAGGTTAAGTCTGGAAGTGCAACTACCTTAATCGTCTTGATGTAATTTCCATCAAGTAGAAACCTTATTAGTACATTGATATGAGATTTTTTTCTCTCTCGGTACACATGAATATTTTACTAGGCTTTGTTTGGTGTACAGACCATTTTGATTCGCTGTTGAAATTCACTATCCAAGGGAAGGAGTCTTTGAATTGTTAATGTTTATATACTCAGGGTATATTTGACTGCACTACCTCACCAGAACAGAACTTGCTTTGTTTTATTGAATGAAACAGCGGTCAAAAATTTATGAAGAATATTCGAGGATGTTCAAATATTCATGATAAACATTCGGGGATGTTGTGTGTGTATATATATATATATATATATATATATATATATATATATATATATATATATATATATATATATATATATTTGTATGGATTCAAAAGTGCCTAGACTGACTCTTGTGTTATCACAGAATTATAGGTAGTTTTGCCCATATTCATATTCGGATCCAGTTTCGGATTTTAGGAGTGATAGACCATCGAATATTTTAGGACAAGAACTGAATCTCTTAGTTACCTCGGCCAAACGCATATGTAAGTAAGCTGCGTGTTAATACACCCGCCTTCCGACTTTACGTATAATGAGATTTACTGTTTAACGCTCGATTACCAAGCGTGTGCGTCAATATTCTTGGATCCTATTGCCTGGCTTCGGCGTTAGGTATCGCCAAGAGTTCATCGGGTGAGCGTCAACATGGTGACAAGTCCAGGTTTAGGACAGCGCGTTTCTCTTAAGTTCCATCGAAGGGAGGACATTCTCTCGCGTCTTTTATAGTGGACTGACAACCCTTGTTTAACGGGGGTACTACCCGACAACGTCGTTATGGTGGTAGGAGAACCGTCTCTTCTTTTCCCCTTTTCATTAACGACTCTATGTTTCAATTAAGACCAGGCCTTGATTTGCACTTTTGCTCGTGACTGGAGCTTTGAACGTCATGAAAAATAATGTCATTCCCATCCCAGTCCATAAATGTCCCTTTAGGGCTCAATTCTACATGTAGTAGTTATATTCTATGGACAAAGTACATATATTTCTTTAATATTTCGTCTGAATTTCTTATTGTTACACATCCTTTCAATGTGCCTGGTAAGATTAATCAGTCTGTATACTTTCCTTAATTCTTCAAGTGAGTGACATTCCCCTACATTATGAGGCAAGGTGTGGCATCTGGAAGTTGGTGTCTGTGTATTTTGATCTCATAAACGCCATTGACGGAAACCAACGCTGTCGCACATATGTGGTTGGTAGCAAACTGGACGAGCGCAAGCGCTCTTAGGGTTCGATTCTCTAACAGTGATGTGGAACCTTTGGAATGACACTAGCAACCCCAAGGCGCTCTCCGTAACCCTCTGTGGTAAGGTTTCCGACCCCATGTGGGGTCTCGAACCCCTGGGTTATGACACCACAGTTGTAAGGCTTTCATCTCCTCCTGACGCTACCTCGCTCGCAGTTGGGTAGCCGTAGGAGGTCCTCCTCGTTCAATCCGTCGATGGTCATTGAATGAGAGGATCATGTACACTGAACACCACAAGGTCGAGAAGCAGTCCAAAAATTTGCGATCATGGGGAGGTCTTCTTGCGACGGGTTTGAGTAGCAAGCTCGTCTGCTTTAATAAACCAAAGTTTTATTCAGTGTCCAACTCCTCTTTGGACAGGAATACATATGTATACAATATACCCGTTGGGTGGTGGGGGTAATTGTAACTTGATATAAAGGGGAGTGGTTACAGTACGCGAATACCAAATACTGAAAGTTTTCAGAGGGAGAATGCAGGTCTATATATTTTAAGCCTATTTTTTTTTTTCTTCTCTCCTTTGTTTTCTAGTAAAGACTTGGGCGTTATTTTTCGTCAAATTGCTTTGTCTCTCTTTAATCATTTACCGCCACGTATTTTATTTCAATCCATTATTGCCGCGTAAATAGATTTTGTGTACACCAAAGATTGTAAAAGGGCATATATAGAAAATGTAAACGAAGATCACAACTATTTTCGTGTCCTGTAGGACGTTTTCGTTATTCTTCTATCGGCGTATCTGGAAGCCAGGATATATATATATATATATATATATATATATATATATATATATATATATATATATATATATATATATATATATTCTGCACCTTATCCTGTGCAGGGTAAGGTGTACTGGAACTTATCCTGCCTTATGATGGCAGACAGGAACGTCTCGCCACATGCACCATGAAAGAGATCTTGATTTGTTCGAAATTTCACGTTTCTCTCACTCTCTCTCTCTTCTCTATCTCTATCTCTCTCTCTCTCTCTCTCTCTCTCTCTCTCTCTCTCTTAGGTCTTTGTTTAAAGGACTAAATACTTCGAAATGATGGCAAGGTCATCTTTCCCTCCTCCTCCTCCTCCTCCTTCTTCTTCTTCTTCTCTTCTCTCTTGAGGTCACAGATTATTACTTCATTCTGTCTTCTTCTTCTTCTTCCTTTTCTTCTTCTTCTTCTTCTTCTTCTTCTTCTTCTTCTTCTTCTTCTTTGAGGGTCACAGAACTGTTTACTTCATTCTGTCTTCTTCTTCTTCTTCTTCTTCTTCTTCCTTTTCTTCTTCTTCCTTTTCTTCTTCTTCTTCTTCTTGAGGGTCACAGAGCTATTAATTCATTATGTCTCTTTTCTTCTTCTTCTCTTCTTCTTCTTCATCTCACCAGACTTTTCACCTTGTTCTCATTATCACTTTTTTTTTTCTCCTTCAGTCCTCCTCCCATCCTTGCCTTCCAGCACCAAGCCTCGTTAGCTCCAGTAAGTGGACCCGCTTCGAGAATTTGTCATCTGGCTGAAAAAGAGAAAATGGCACCCGGAACCAGATACGTGTCTTTTGGTGGGGCTGTGTGCGCGAGAATTGTGTCATTAAATGGTCTTCGGTGGGAATGTCTCGGGCGCAAGTGTGTCTAACGGATCCTCCCGCACTGTTACTGCTCTCTTTCTCTCTCTCTCTCTCTCTCTCTCTCTCTCTCTCTCTCTCTCTCTCTCTCTCTCTCTCTACCCTCCTTTTCGGTCTTCGCGCGAGATGTAGAAGCATAATCGTTCGTTGATATCCTTGTTGTCCCTGCTACTGAGTGTGGCGCAGGCCTTTTGGGGAAGGGGGAAAAAAAGAGGAAAGAATTGGTCGTGGAGTGACAACTGGGCCACTATCAGAAAAGGAAGGGGGATGGGGGGAGGGAGTGTTATTGGGGGGTAAGGGGGGTGTGTGTCGTGGTGATAATCGATCAATATTCATCGTTTGATTATTCAGTCTTTTCGTATGGGAAATTATCATCAACGATAATGATAGATAACTTGCCCCCCCCTTTTTTTTTCTCCTCCTTCATCGCCGCGCAATGATTTCAATCATCGTAATTCATTTTCCTTTTTCATCGTAGTCTTAAAGTAGTCTCAAACATTCTCCAGGAAACTCCCTCTCCCCTCAGAGTCTTGTAGGTGTTCAAAACTCGATCATGCACACTCGGATTTTAGAGGATAGACATCCTTGGTTCTTATTCCCTTCCCAAAACCCTCTGGACCCCAAGAGCGCGAGGAACGTCTCGACTTATGAAACACCATCCACATTGAGATCTCAATCACAGCTGACTTGAAAACTTACTTACCGTGAGTCACCTCCACGTAGAATTATCACCAGTAGAATTATCATCTAGTACCTCAATCGGGTCATCTCTAGGGGAGGTCGCGGGCCCTTGCTGCAAGCTGGACCAGACGCGGAAAACACACGTGAGGGAAGGCGCGGTGTGTGGAGTGGTGGTGGGGGTGTCTGTGTGAGTCATGGCCCGCCCTACGTTGCAGGTGGTGAGGTCAGGCTCCTGTAGCATCGACCACCCGCACTGGGTTCTGAGATCGTGGTTCGCCCCAGCGCAGGGAAACGTAGCTGGGTGTCGCCAGGATGTGTGGGTAGGGTAGGGGGAAATCTAGACGCTCCACACACACACACACACACACACACACACACACACACACACACACAACTTCTTTTTCCAGGTACGCCTTCCCCAGTGCACATTGTGTACATTTGTATACCTACGCAGAAACAACTTCCACTTTTTTGAGTGATGGAAATGTCTTTACGAATAAGTAAATCGACTTCATACTTTAGAATCGACTTCATAGCATATAAGTAAATCGATTCAGGCATTAAGTAATCGATCCATGGGGATATAGTATCATTCATGAGCATATAAGTAAATCGACTTCCATGGGCATTATAAGTAAATCGACTTCTGAGCATTAGTAATCGCTTCATGGGCATATAAGTAATCGCTCAGGCTTATATAATCGATTCTGGCATTATAATGTTCCAGAGCATTTAAGTAATCGACTCAGGCATATAAGTAAATCGACTTCCATGAGCATATAGTAAATCGACTTCATGGCTATAGTAACGATTCATGGATATAAGTAATCGACTCTATGGTATAAGTAAATCGACCGCAATAATAATCGCTTCCATGGCATATAAGTAAATCATCCATGGCTTTAAGTAAATCGACTTCTGGCATCGATGCCCGCTTTTTGTTGCCAGGACTCAAAATCTCCGACTGCACAACGTAGATTGAAATTGCAAAACTGAAAGCACTGATTCGTTCTCAAAATTTATGAATATTTGAATCTGTATGTTGACGTAAAGGTGTTGAAGTCCCCGATAATGATGGTGCATTCGAAGTTTGTAACCCGAAATGTACTTGAAGTTCTGACGACAATGACGGTATAAACTTCACGATCCACCAATCACAGAGAAGGGGGGTCACCAATGGCTTGAAAATGACCCCTGGGTTAGGTCAATCCCACTATCTGTTTCAGGTACAGAACGAACTTTCTGTGTCATGATATGGGAACTTCCCTCCCAAATGCTTGTCGCTTTATACTAGCCTATGTCATAGACCTGTGTTGCAGGGGAAAAATTTTAACCCGTGGTTTTTGTGTGTGTGTGTGTGTGTGTGTGTGTGTGTGTGTGGTGTGTGAATAAGCATAACAATGCTATTTAATGAATGCATAAACATCGGGTTTTTATTACATTATTTACTCAGCATATATGAATATATCCTGTCATAGGCTAGATGCATGAGCGTGTATGAATATCTGCTGTAGGGGATCAAATACATTAGCATGTGTTTTTTATTTGTCTCTGTAGCTTGGGGTGTTGCGCGCAAAAGCCAATTCTGAAATAGCTGCGACCGTGTCGAAATTGCTTATTTTTTTGTTTTCTCCCATTTCCATCGTGAATCTCTCTCTCTCTCTCTCTCTCTCTCTCTCTCTCTCTCTCTCTCTCTCTCTCTCTCTCTCTCTCTCTCTCTCTCTCTCTCAGCTGCTGTGTGTGTGTGTGTGTTTCGTGGTTAAACTGGAGGCCACATAGGAAGTCGCGTACTGTCGAAATGGTCGGCTGCATTGTCGACTGACAGACAGACAGACAGACAGACAAGACAGACAGACAGACACATGACTCTCTCTCTTTTTCGTGAGGTGCGCAGACATGGGAAGGAAGATTGGTGTCATGCAGTGCGTCAAAGACATTTTCCAAAAAAAAAAAAATGTCCAAAGAGACGATTGAGGTTTGCCTGAGGTGACGTATGGACTCTTCGTCTCCACAGATTCTGTGGCTGTGAACTGGATTCTATTTTACCGACAGTTTGATCATCCAGGCTGTTTGTACCTCACACATGTTCGTAGTGTTGGATGCCTCCCCAGTACACTTCGGACTGTCATCTGTCTTTTTTGGGGAATCTGACTAGAGATGGATAGGGCATGGTACTCAGGGAGCAAATATTTCTCAAGTCTTCCTAATTTAGCGTCGTGAGAAAGTATATACCCTGACGTAGCCTCGTGGGAAAGTATATTTCTTAACGTAGCTTCGTGGGAAAGTATATTTCACAACACAACGTAGTGGGAAAAGTATACTTCCGAACATAGCGTAGTGGGAAGAGTATATTTTTTCAACAGCGTCGTGTGGGGAAAGTATATTTCATAAGATAGCTTGGGTGCTCGTCTCTCTAATATCTCACGATGGTACTAGTTTTGTATCGTGTAACCCGATAAGGTGAATGTTAAGCTGGAGTATTGGCTTTGTACCTTCCAGCAGTTTGCTGGAAAATGTTGATAACGTTCAGGGTTAAAAAAGAAAAAAAAAAGGGGGGCAGGATGAATAGTAAACTTGTGTCGTAGCAAAATTTAACTCATCCTAACTTATCTTGTTCCTTCTTGAAGTGTATAGTGTATTGACGCGTCCTTTTTGTAGCGGTGTTTTGAGTGCCACGTCTGTAGCACAGCTGGAGTGCCACGTCTGTAGCACAGCTGGAGTTCCACGTCTGTAGCGTCGCTAGAGTGCCACGTCTGTAGCACAGCTTGAGTGCCACGTCTGTAGCACAGCTGGAGTGCCATGTCTGTAGCACAGCTGGAGTGCCATGTCTGTAGCACAGCTGGAGTGCCATGTCTGTAGCACAGCTGGAGTGCCACGTCTGTAGCACAGCTGGAGTGCCACGTCTGTAGCACAGCTGGAGTGCCACGTCTGTAGCACAGCTGGAGTGCCACGTCTGTAGCACAGCTGGAGTGCCACGTCTGTAGCGCAGCTGAGTGCCACGTCTGTAGCACAGCTGGAGTGCCACGTCTGTAGCACAGCTGGAGTGCCACGTCTGTAGCACAGCTGGAGTGCCACGTCTGTAGCACAGCTTGAGTGCCACGTCTGTAGCACAGCTGGAGTTCCATGTCTGTAGCACAGCTGGAGTGACACGTCTGTAGCATAGCTGGAGTGCCACGTCTGTAGCATAGCTGGAGTGCCACGTCTGTAGCACAGCTGGAGTGCCACTGTCTGTAGCACAGTTGAGTGCCACGTCTGTAGTACAGCTGGAGTGCCACGTCTGTAGCACAGGCTGAGTGCCACGTCTGTAGCACAGGATGAGTGCCACGTCTGTAGAACAGCTGGAGTGCCACGTCTTCGTCATTTCTGGTGTGCCATGCCTAGATTTTTTAAATGCATGTCAGATATTTACGACACCGAGGTGTGCCGTAGGCAAAAGAGTATATATATATATATATATATATATATATATATATATATATATATATATATATATTTTTTTTTTTTTTTCATACTATTCGCCATTTCCTGCATTTGCGAGGTAGCGTTAAGAACAGAGGACTGGGCCTTAGAGGAAATCCTCAGCTGGCCCCCTTCTCTGTTCCTTCTTTTGGAAATTAAAAAAAAAACGAAGGAGATTCCAGCCACCACTCCCTCCTTTAGTCGCCTTCTACGACACGCAGGATACGTGGAAGTATTCTTTCTCCTATCCTCCCCTATATATATATTAATATATATATATATATATTATAATATATATATATTCCATCTAATATCTATCGTTGAATAGAGCGTTTTGAGCTCAAAATGATCAAAATGTCGTAATCTCCGTGTAACCTGACCTAGACCCCTTAAAAATCTCGGGGAAAATCGCACATAAAGCGAGGCAAAACGTAAGAACTTACTAGAGAGTGTCTGGTAGTAGCGTTCTGCATGCGTGAACCCCGACACTCACCTTTGTGTCGCCTGGTGCTTGCCAGTGCATGCAACGTTGCCCTCTCCTTCGTTGCCGTGGATGTGGGCGTGATTGGCCAGTCCTCCTGGCATGTCTATGTGGGCATGATTGGCCAGTCCTTTTCGCATGTATGTGGGCATGATTGGCCAATCCTCATGTCATGTATGTGGGCATGATTGGCCAGTCCTCCTGGCATGTATGTGGGCATGATTGGCCAGTCCTCCTGACATGTATGTGGGCAAGATTAGCCAGTCCTCCTGTCATGTATGTGGGCGGGATTGGCTAATCATCCAGCTTGGATCTGGGACAGGGCACCATAATTCTCAGGAGTATTTCATCGTGTTTATCGCCATGTCTTTTGATCTCTGTACGACTGAATATGTGTTATTCATCGTACACACACACACACACACACACACACACACACACACACACACACACACAACCCCACCGTCATCCACCAGCCTTAAGGGTAGGATGAACACCTGGGTTGGATGTGGTTCTAAATGAACCAAAACCATTACATGTAATTAAACTTCTCATTCACACCGGACTGTTGTATTCCGTCAACCGACGTGGGTTGGACTGAGCCATGCATCTGTCTGTGCCTGAGCCCGTTGCTCTGAATGTATTTGTAGATGACGGATGTAAGTTTTCTTGAGCTTCGTATTTACCAAGGCATCAGGCATACGTAAGCCATATTAAAGAAACTTGGGTAGGAAGTAAATGTTGGAAGTATGAGTAATAGGTATATGCTAAAGATATGGGTAAAATATGTGAGATATGTGCTAAAGGTTTTGTAAGAGATATGTGCTCGAGATATGGGTAAGAGATATATGCTAGAGATATGGGTAAGAGATATGTGTTAGAGGTTTTGGTCAGAGATATGTGCTAGGGATGTGGATAAGAAATGAGTGCTTGAGATAAAGGTGAGAGACAGTTCCTTGATGATGAGATATTTACATGCTTTTAAAGTATATGACTTTGACGAGAGACTGGGTTAATAAACAAGAGATATAATTGAGATTATGGACAAGAAAGAGATAAAGGTAAGAGAACCAATCAAGAGACAAAGTCAAAAATTACAAAAGTTGCAGGGTAAAAAAAGATATCCAGAGGTTTAAGCAAGCAGCATTTTTCTGAGGTACAGATAAAACTGTGACCAGACGTGAGCGGTGCGTCTAGAAAAGGGATGCATTAAATGTGTCGAGGAGACACGGGCATGTCACGCAGACGGGAACCCAAAAATTTTTGCAAAACGAGAACCCATGTATTATGGAACGGGTGTGGGAGGGGGAGGTGGCGCTATGCATGTAACACTACCCAGCTGTCATGGGACGGGAGGCATCTGTGGGATGGGAGAGGCATGGAACGGAGAGGGCTTGGTGGTGGCACAGCGCTGTGGTGGGTGGTGGCAGCAGTTCTGCCCTCCCAGATATTGACAGCCGGGTCGATATAGCTTTTGCAGATGGTAGCGAACCTGCTGGTGGCTGGCTGACTGCTGAGGTTTCGCACGGGCTCAGAAATGAACGCACAGCGTCGATACCCGCTTCGCTAAGTGTACCGCATCCGCTTCCTACACCTCACGTGATGTGGTTGAAAGCAAGCAAGGAAGTGAAAAACAGGAACGAACTAATTTTCTTTTGATGTAGAGACTTTAGAATTGATGAATATCATGGATTAGTTTGGACTGATTTGACTTCTTTATATGTAAGTGGCAAAATAGTTATCATTGATTGTATAAGTCTTAATTCCTCTACAAGAAATACGTCTAATCGGTAATAGGTAATTAATACTTGGTAACTAGTACTTAAAATGATTGAAATAATCATTCATCTTCCATTGCCTTCCATCATCTTCCATCATTGTTGTTGTTATTATTATCATTATTATCTTTTATTATTATTATTTTATCATTATTATTATTATTATTATTATCACTATTCAGTGCAAATATTAGGGAATGTTTTACTCAGTGACCTAAGCGTTTTGGTCTTCACATTTCTCTAAGTCAATTACTGTTCTTTTCAAAAATGGAATCCGTCGTGTTTTCGTGGAATGTGTGTTTTTTTTCACGATTTTTTTTTACCGAAAGTTTTTGAATAAAGTTTGATCTCTTTGGGAAATAGCGCCTTTGTCGAACCTCTCGTTTTCTAGTCCACAAATATTTTCTTTGGTAATAAAGAAAATGAGAGAGACTCTCCCGTGGTGTTTACCGGCTTCTCCTAAAAAGTAATGTTCAACCATCCCTTAAAATGAAGTCAGGGTCAAAGGTCATTCTGATTTTTTTTTTTATCCACTACTGACACGAACGCTCGAACGACCACGAACGTATTCCGGTGAACGCGCGATGGCTGCTTTGAACGCATGCAAGCACATCTCGAGCGAGTTCGAAAATGGGGTTCTGTGTGACCAGGCGAAGGTAAAACGGTCATTTGTCACCCACTGACATGCACAGGAAAGTCACCTCTGGAGCATTCTCACGTAGGTTCGTAATTTTACCCTCGAATGGTTACATGGTAACATGTGCCTCTCTTCTATTTTGCTTGTGAGGTGTTTACCAAGAGCCCAGCAGTAGTTTAGCTTACAGGGAATGTCTCAACATTTAATTTAGTACATCTCTGTACTTCTATATCATAAACTGGCCTTAGCTTCAGAGTACCGAAGCATCCATCCATACTTGCCTTCCGTAGAGGATTTGAGTTAGGGAGATGGTTTTTGCGTGAATGAGCGGTCGGAAAAGAGAAAAAGAAGAAAAAGCATTCAAGGGAGGAACCCACAGCCGATGGTGTAGGTTGGATGGAGATGGGCGTTCCGAAGTCTCCTCTCTCCTCTCTCCCTCCCAACGAGTCCTCAATACAGAGCCATCCCCTTGTTTGTTTATCCTGCCAGTGGTGGGTGGGTGGGTGGAGCAGCCGGTTCCCTGGAAAGGTTAAAAAGAAGTCCTTGGGCGGGAGGGCGGGCGAGAGTGGGGGTGGTGGGAGACCATGAAATCCCCATTTTGTTTCGGGATCTCTCGCATGGAGTTATTTGAACTCCCCCTGTTGCGTTTTACGAGAGGGAGAGTTTAATTGGTTCGTTTTACGGCAGCGCTGGGGAGGGTTTGAACGCCGGTAAGATACGTAAGTTGTCTGGCGTAAGTCGCTGTGACGACCCCTGTCGTAAAAGTGACATAGGCAGGTCAAGTGTGGTCGTGTGTATCGCATCTTGATCGCGACGGTGCGACCCTTGAGGACGACGGTACGACCCTGGAGCACGATGGTACGACCCTGGAGCACGATGGTACGACCATGGAGCACGACGGTACGACCCTGGAGCGCGACGGTATGACCCTGTAGCACGACGGTACGACCCTGTAGCACGACGGTACGACCCTGGAGCACGACGGTACGACCCTGTAGCACGACAGTATGACCCTGGAGCGCGACGGTACGACCGTGGAGCACGATGGTACGACCCTGGAGCACGACGGCACGACCCTGGAGCACGACGATACGACCTTGGAACACGACGGTACGATCCTGGAGCACGACGGTACAACGCACGGGGTGATGACCCGCCTTTGACCTAACCATTAAGGATCAGGTCAAAAGGCAATGCCATTATACCTAAGGGTCATATCATCGTACTGCAGAGGGTCATGCATATGTCGTGTTATTCAAAGGGTTCTGATTGGCTCCACAATTCAACCAATCATGTAGAAGTTTGATATTTTTTCAGAGTATTTTTTTATCTTTTGACTTCGAATGTGTATGATTATCGTACACAAATTGCCGGGCGTTTACTATGCGATGTATCACCAAAGCAATACTCTGGCTTTAGCATTGCTGAAAATAATCTACTTAACACCGATCATGTTTCTATTTCTGACGTGGCCAAAGCTGTGAGGTCATGGATATTTGAATTCGCAGTCAAAATAACTTTGAAAGACATGATTCGTTGTGGATTCGTTGTTTCACAAAAATAATGTATGTAGAAAAAAATTGTCTTGATTTATAACATGCCTTCATCAGTAGGTATTTGTATGATAAATATACTAACGCATTATTTCTATTTTTATAAGAGATAAAGACATGTGATGGATTTGCCTTTGAAGTGACCTGTTGGGGTGATTTGATAGGCCAGGTCGGCATACACGAGGGTTCGTACCGTCGTGCTCAAGGGTCGTACCGTCGTGCTCCAAGGGTCGTACCGTCTTGCTCAAGGATCGTACTGTCGTGCTCAAGGATCGTACCGTCTTGCTCAAGGGTCGTACTGTCTTGCTCAAGGATCGTACCTTCGTGCTCCAGGGTCGTACCGTCTTGCTCAAGGATCGTACCGTCGTGCTCAAGGATCGTCCCGTCTTGCTCAAGGGTCGTACCGTCGTGCTCAAAGGTCGTACCATCATGTTCAAGGGTCATAATCTCTTGTTCAAGGGTCGTACCATCATGTTCAAGGGTCGTACCTTCTTGCCCAAGGGTCGTACCATCGTGTTCAAGTAGTTTAACCCTGTGTTACGTGGCAGCACTCACTCCTGTTCGGGTGACATGATTCTGTCATTGACAGTCTCTCTCTCTCTCTCTCTCTCTCTCTCTCTCTCTCTCTCTCTCTCTCTCTCTCTCTCTCTCTCTCTTCTCCCTCCCTCCCCAAGTGACCACTGACTCTTCTTAATCCCTCCACTGACTGTCACTATGACACTCGACTCACTCACTGCCTGTCGTCATGCACAGGCCTTCATAACAGTCGTCAGCGTGGCTGTGACTGTCATACAGAGGTGTCGTGGGCTTGACGTGGGCAAGGATTTACAGCCAAATGGCGTATGATGTTGTAGATAGAATATTCTAACCCTCATGTATAGTGGGATGTAGTTGAGCAACACACACACGCACACACACACACACACACACACACACACACACACACACACACACACACACACACACAGGAACAAACGAATCTGTGTGTGTGTGTGTGTGTGTGTGTGTGGGTGTGTGTGTGTGTGTGTGTGCTGTGCGCGCGCGCGCACAGCACTTACATTGGACGTGGCACTGACAGGTGGTCTTCCGTGGGAGAGTGGTCATGGGTTTTGTCGTGAGAGGTGGGAGAGAGAGAGAGAGAGAGAGAGAGAGAGAGAGAGGTGACGGCTGCTGCAGATGGTGCGTGACGCCGGTACGTGACATCGGGGCCAGCTGTGAAACCGCCCAAGGAATTGAAACCTGTTTAGCTCGAGGACCAGCTGTGGGACCCTTCCCGCGCAGAAACAACTTGGCCTTGGAACCAGCTGTCGAACCTAACTAGGAATAGAAAACCCAGCGTCAGAGCCAGCTGTGGGACTGACCTGGGATATAAGAATAACCACCTTTCCTTCAAAACCAGTTGATATGGAACTCTGCCGGGCATGAACACCAGCTGGAAAGCCTCCAGAATAGACACTAACCTAACCTCCAAACCAGCTGTGGAGTGGGACCTCTACTGGAACCAGTACCATCTGCCAAACCATCGTACGAACAGACACTGTTGTCTAACAGACTCCTTGAAACCGTAATGAACATTTTCAACTTTCTCTGAACATACAGAATATCGATTGATATATATTATCCCTGGGGATAGGGGAGAAAGAATACTTCCCACGTATTCCCTGCGTGTCGTAGAAGGCGACTAAAAGGGAGGGAGCGGGGGGCTGGAAATCGTAAGAGATTGTTCGCGGGAGATGCACGTAACGGACGAGAGGAGATCCATTTTCCCCACCCCGCAAAACAACACTCCCTCACTTCTCATTGAATGGAGGACCACGCCAGGCTAGATTACCGGGCCATCTGCGTTATCGCCTCTTTGTCTCGAGCGACTGGACAGAGTTGCGAAGTTTGATCGATTTCAGATGTGTGTGGGGGAAATGAGGTTCTTAGCAAAGCTATCATCTGGATTCCAGAACCGCCCCACACACACACCACCTCCAACCCTTACACACACACACACACCCAACCACACACACACACACACACACCCAACCACACACACACACACACACACACACACGACCCCCACTTCTTTTGCAATGACTCAGTTAACGTTGGTGGGGTTTAGAGAGACTTGATGCCTGTATTTTCATGGTTTGGTCTCGTGTCTCTGTAGGTCAGTTGGTAATGCATTTTGTTTTGGAACGGAGTGTTGCTTTGATGATCACTACGCCTTGGAAGGTTTGATAATAGTCCATGATTCTCTCTCTCTCTCTCTCTCTCTCTCTCTCTCTCTCTCTCTCTCTCTCTCTCTCTCTCTCTCTCTCTCTCTCTCTCTCTCTCTCTCTCTCTTTTCTCTCTCTCTCTGTGGTGCAGTAGGTCTCGTCATCGGGCTGGAGCGTTTGCTCAGAAGCCGTAACTCGAAACCCACAGATACATTTTCATTTCCCAGGTATTTTTGTTTCATGTTCTGGACGCCGCACAGTGGTCATTTAGAGACATACACACACACACACATTTTGGCTCTGGGTTTTCGGAGTGTGTTTCCCTGTAGCGCCACAGTGCGGAGCCCCCAGGATTTACGTTACGCTGTTCACCTTGGTATAGACGGATGACAGAAGAAGTGGAGGTAGATATTTTCTTCCTCCTGAAGGTGGTTGGGTGTCTGTGGTTAATCCGATGAGGGAATTGAATCCTCTTCTCCTGGGGTTGTGTGGCCTCCTTCTCCTCTTCCATCTCTTCTTAATCTTCCTCTTTTTTCCCCCTCCTCCTCCAATTATTGTTATCCTTTGGTCTTTCCAAAGGATCATGTCAAATGCCAGACCATCATACCTGAAGGACGTCCCATCTTCTATAAGGGTGGTTTCAGTGAGGACCTCCCATCTTCTATAAGGGTGGTTTCAGTGAGGACTTCCCATCTTCTATAAGGGTGGTTTCAGTGAGGACCTCCCATCTTCCACAAGGGTGGTTACAGTGATACAGTTGTCGCCAGCTGTGTTGTGATGGCATCTCCCTGTCAGGGAGCCGGCCTTGTGTATGTACTAACAAGTAGTTCCAGAAATGATGGTGTTGTCTGCTGGGCAAGCAAGTGCGTTGAGGGAGACAAAATTCTTGAGGTTATCAAAAGAGATCACTCCACTCCCTCCCATCATCCACTCTCATCTCCCTTATCCCCCCTTGCCATCACCCTCAAACTCAGACTTTTATACTGCATTATGTTCATCTTTACACAACAGTCGCTTGAACACGTTATTACAGTACTTAGATGTACAGTGATCATGTAAATTGGAATGTAAGTCAGGTACGTGAACTTTGTATTGCGTCAGTGATGAGTTTGGCATTAGTTCTTCTTGTTGTGGGGCTAAGAGATGTTGTACGTGGGATATGCTTTTTCACGTCCTGGAGATGAGAAATGTCCTGGGGATTAGCAGTCCTTGTCCTGGAGATTAGAAGCACCGCAAGGATTATCCCTCCTTCTCTTGACGATGAGGGATTTCAGGTTGGGGTGATTGGGAGGTGTGTCGTGATGGAGGCAAGACTGGGAGGTGTGTCGCGATGGAGGCAAGATTGGGAGGTGTGTCATGATGGAGGCAAGATTGGGAGGTGTGTCGTGATGGAGGCAAGATTGGGAGGTGTGTCGTGATGGAGGCAAGACTGGGAGGTGTGTCGTGATGGAGGCAAGATTGGGAGGTGTGTCGCGATGGAGGCAAGATTGGGAGGTGTGTCGTGATGGAGGCAAGATTGGGAGGTGTGTCGTGATGGAGGCAAGATTGGGAGGTGTGTCGTGATGGAGGCAAGACTGGGAGGTGTGTCGTGATGGAGGCAAGATTGGGAGGTGTGTCGCGATGGAGGCAAGATTGGGAGGTGTGTCGTGATGGAGGCAAGATTGGGAGGTGTGTCGTGATGGAGGCAAGATTGGGAGGTGTGTCGTGATGGAGGCAAGATCGCCGTGGAGTGCAGTCATATTGGGGAGGTGTCATTCCCTTCGGCTGATCACCATAAGACGTTCATTAGCGCTCTACCGGCAGCCTCGAAGACGGAGGGATCCGGCTACGTGAGGAGAAGAGGCTGTCTATGTAGTCTGGGAATCAGCGAGCTCGCAAGGAAGGGAATTAGCCATGAGAGAAGGAGGGAGTTAGCTGTGTAGAGAGAAAGGGAAGGAATTAGCTGTGTAAGGAGAGTGGGCGTAAATCAGTCATGTAGGGAGAAAGGGAGGGAGGGAGTTAGCTGTGTAGGGAGGGAGTGACTTGGTTGCGTAGAAAAGGAAGGAAGGAAGGGAGGGAGGGAGGGAGGGCTTTAGCTGTGTAGGATGAAAGAGAAGGAGTTCTCTGGGTTCAGAAGGAGGAAGAAGGAAGCAGGAGTCAAGGGAGAGAGAGGGTACGTGTCTATCCACTTGTAGCAGACCCAGACGTAATTCAGTCTAATAAACCTGTCTCATTAGAGGGAGATAATGGGGCCCATCCCATTAAACTTGGCCAAGTTATGGGGGTAGATGGGAGAGGCCGTGCGGATGTAACCTGCTGGTGTAGGGAGCGTTAGGTGCTTAGGACCGTGTGGTCGTAAGTGTAGCCTTTGGGTCTAGGAGGCGGTAATGCGTGGGTGTGGGTAGTAGATGTCGGGACGTGGGAGTGGATAGTAATGGTGTGGGGGTGTTAAGGAGAGGCTGTTTGCAGCTGACGTATGGGGTGAAGTGTTGTGGAAGTGCTGGATCTACGTACGACATGCAAAGATGATGGTGGCGAGTGTGGGAATGATACAGTGGGAGCCTGTGCTAACTACGGCGGTAGTAGTCGTAGTCGTAGTAGTAGTAGTATGGTAGTCGTAACAGTAGTAGTAGTCGTAGTCGTAGTACGATACCTTTTTAAGGTTTGCTATAATTCACACAAGCCTTCGAATAAAAGACGACGAAATTTATCAAAAAAAAACCGTCATACGTGACGCCCTTCCCATCATCCTGGAGATAATGGAGGGCAAAATAAAACCCCATCACTGTCACATCTTCCCCATCGCCCCCCTCACTTCCATTAGAACCACCAGGTCATCAGTCATACACAAACACCATTTTCATCTGCTCTCTTACCCGTATTTATAATCCTGGACTCCATCCCACACCTCAGCTAACAAGCATACCATCCACTGTGCCTCCTAACCACCTAACCATCCTATATGCATCCTAAGAAGCTAACCATCTCCATTTGCCTCCTAACTAGCTAACCATCTCCATTTGCCTCCTAACTAGCTAACCATCTCCATTTGCCTCCTAACTAGCTAACCATCCCATATGCTTCCTAATTAGCTAACTATCCCATATTTCCTAAGTAGCTTACCACTCCATATTTCTCCAGACAGGTTAACTATCCCATACCTTCTAACGATCTAATCACCCCTATACCCCTCATAACGACCTAACCATCACAAGCTTCTTAGATAGGTCTCCATCCACACGAGGCCCAACAATGTCATTTGAACATATGACGACAGGAGTTAGAATCACAGAGCTGGATCGAACCGCTTCTGTATTTTCATATGTATATATATTTTCCCAGACTCCATTTTTCTCCCCAACCCTCATTTTCTTTTCTTTTTTTTCTGTCCACGTGATGAAGGCCACGGCAGCCTCTTCCAACCATTCCCTTAATGGTATCAGATACTCTGGGTATTGTTGACTTAGTCGATAAATCGCTGAATGTAACCATTTAGTTTCTTAATGAAGAAATTAGGGAATATCTTCTCTCCACTGTTGGTTTGAGTGGGACCTTAAACATGAACTGATCTGTTCGTATCTTACTTTGCCACCTTCCATATGGACGAAGTAACCTTCCAACCAAGGGTTTCGTTGCCTATTTTAAACGTACTTGTAAACGTTTTTTTCTTTTATTGGGTCACTTGAGGCCAATAGTGATTGAAACAGGATAAACGTTTCCATTTAAGAAAGACTTCTGTATGAAGGTTGATGATTTCAATATTTCTATGTGTTGTGAAGGTTGTCGATTTCAGTTTCTATGTGTTGTGAGAGTTGTTGATTTCAGTTTCTGTGTGTTGTGAAGGTTGTTGATTTCAATATTTCCATGTGTTGTGTGGAATAGCAGCTGACTGATGAACCGCATTACTGAAGAAAAGAAATTTAATTCTTCGTTGATTGCGAATCGTAAATTTCATTCTCTAACGTAAACTCGACTTCTGGAGTTAGCTGTGGAGATGCGTTTTAGCGGTCGCTCTGAACAGTTTGGCCAGTTCTTTCTTTTTTCATCTGAAACTATGTTAATTAACTCCAGAGTAATGGCGGACCGAATTAAGCGCCAAGAGCGCATTCGCCTAAATATTTAAGTGCGCCTGGAAACACCCCGAGAACAGGGTTGTATTATTGTGTTGATACGGAGAACCGCGAACGTTATTTGGATGGCTCAATCAGGAATCATTTTACGTCTCGAGGACGAATGATACGACCTTTGGTTTATGATGACCTGGCCTTTGACCCGATCCTTAAGGAATGAGGTCAGATGTCAGGCCATCACACCCTTGGATTGTACCGGGGTATTCATAAGGTTAGAAGACCTGTTGTCGCTGAGGTCATTACATCGTACCCAAGGGTCGTATCGTCGTGCTCGAGGGTCGTACCATCGTGCTCGAGGGTCGTACCGTCGTGCTCGAGGTCGTACCATCGTGCTCGAGGGTCGTACCGTCGTGCTCGAGGGTCGTACCGTCGTGCTCGAGGGTCGTATCGTCGTGCTCGAGGGTCGTACCATCGTGCTCGAGGGTCGTACCATCGTGCTCGAGGGTCGTACCATCGTGCTCAGGGGTCGTACCGTCGTGCTCGAGGGTCGTACCGTCGTGCTCGAGGGTTGTACCGTCGTTCTCAGGCGTCGTACCGTCGTGCTCAGGGATCGTAACTCATGGTTCGTACCGTCATGCTCAAGGGTCGTACCATCTTGCTCAAGGGGGTAAGGGG
This sequence comes from Panulirus ornatus, assembly GCF_036320965.1. Classification (NCBI taxonomy): domain Eukaryota; kingdom Metazoa; phylum Arthropoda; class Malacostraca; order Decapoda; family Palinuridae; genus Panulirus; species Panulirus ornatus. Next base: position 5,511,445 of record NC_092269.1, read on the forward strand.
TGAAGGGCCTTGCCATCCTGCAGAAGGGGTTAAAGGTCTAAGGATCGTGCCATCCTATTCAACGGGGTTAAGGGCAATAAGTGGCATCTTGTTGCTTTATCTTGTGCTGACTCCATGTTCCGTGGTCCTCACGTCCGGTAGTGGAAGCGTCCGGCCGGAGTCTAACGCAAACATTTCTCTCAGCCAAGTTCCTCAGCAGCAGCAGCACCCACCGTCTGTCTTTGTCTCAGCGCTCGTCCAGAACTGCCTCGGGCGAAACGGGAAGCCCTTGGTGAACTGCCCCGTTTGTTCGTCACGTTCGCTGGCGCTCCAGATGGATGGTGTCGTAAAAGAAAGCGGTCGCTAATTTCCCCTGAAGTCTCTGAATGTGGGGAAAAGTCTTGTTTCCTTGTGGTGAAAGTTTGTTTCCTTGTGGGAAAGTTTGTTTCCTTGTGGGAAAGTCTTGTTTCCTTGTGGAAAAGTCTTGTCTCCTGTGGGAAAGTCTTGTTTCCTTGTTGGAGAAAGTCTTGTTTCCACGGGTCACTGCTAAGGTGTGGGTTTGAGGCGAGGAGGAGGAGGAAGGGAAAAACACACATGCAGTAACACCTCGCGTTATTCTGTTTCCCCCTGGAGGGCGATGTCTTGGGACTTCGTCTACGGGCGATGATTACGGTCCTCGTCATGAAGAATTACGTTGAGTTCAGAGAGTAAACAAGTCGTTGTGCACTAATGCTCACCGGCAAAGTTTACTCTAGTGTCACAATGGCTGATGTCTTAAGAGTTACACAGAAGCTTTCTTTCATAATGATTATATATTAGTTTTACGATAGACCTTATTTAAAATGATTATGTAATGAGATAAATAGATAGATAAGGTTATTTATTATCAGTGTGTACCAGGTCAGCGTTGTGCCTCTGTGTATTCATATGTTATCATATATTCTAATCTTTTTCCCCCTAATTACGTAATCATAATTAATCTGTTGGTTCCCAAAGTGTCTTTTCGTTATACACTTCGTAACTATGTGTAACTCGTTACTTCTGTTCATTAGTATGACGACTCGTGTCTTCGTCCATGTTCAATGTGTATCTTGTCCCCTTGAAGGATGGCCTATGATTCGTCCATGTTCAATGTGTATCATGTCCCCCTTGAAGCAAGAGTTGTGTTACCTCGTGGCTCTCTGCTTGATTCACACGCCCTTGAGTCTTCTCGTGGTCCTTATCGTCCTATACCTTCCTTCCCTTGCCTTGCACGCCTCACGTCCTTCGCCAGATGAGTAGCGACAGTGTTTCTGTAATCCGACGAGAAAATGGTATGGTGTTCCTTTGAGCTTCGGGCATACTGAGGGAGGCGTGGACGTCTCGCGGTACAAGGTTGAACCAGGGATTGTCCTTCACACTTCTTGTTGAACCTTTGCAAACCTCCAGGCAACCCGTCATGCCCAGGTTCTTCCATTTCATTCCTACCACACGCAAGGTTGTCTTTACAACAGACCTTCACTTCACCGGACCTTCCCTACTCGGACCTTTCATTCACCGAACCCTCCTTATGCTGGGCTCTCCATGAACCGGAGACATACCTATGTGAAGACAACCCATGAGAATATAACCCAAGTGAAGACAACCCATGAGAATGTAACCCAAGTGAAGACAACCCATGAGAATGTAACCCATGTGAAGACAACCCATGAGAAAATAACCCATGTGAAGACAACCCATGAGAATGTAACCCATGTGAAGGCAACCCATGAGAAAATAATCCATGTGAAGACAACCCATGAGAAAATAACCCATGTGAAGACAACCCATGAGAAAATAATTCATGTGATGACAACCCATGAGAAAATAACCATGTGAAGACCTCTGATGACAACCATGTGCAGACATCCCATGAGAAATGACCATGTGAAGACACCCTGGTGAAAAGTCTTCAGACCCATAGAAATGGACCAGGTGGTGCGACTGGTGAAGTTTCCGAAAGTTGATGGCAGGGGGAGATGGACCGAAACGTTGTTGGTGAGGGCATAATGAAGGGCTTGAGTTGGGGGCGGAGGAGGGGCGGTTGAGATTGGGGGGGGGGGGGGGTCGGGGGAAGAGAAAGGAATTCTGGGGGAAAGACGTGGAAGGAATGATGAAGTGTTTTTCCGTGGGTGGTGGGTGTGGGTGGTGAGGGGCGGTGGTTGATTATTGTTTAAAGTTGATGATAGACGTCTGGAGGCTTGATGAGGAAGGATGGTGTTTGAGGGAGGGAGAGGTGGTGTTCGTGGGGAGGTTGGTGACGTGGTGGGGGAGGGTGGTGGAGAGCGAAAGCGAGTCATGGCATGATCAGGAAATAATCTAATTAACAGTAATTAAGCAGCTGCCATCACAGCTCTGTTGTGTGTGTGTGTGTGTGTCTGTGTCTGTGTGCGTAAGGATTCGCGAAGTATTGATAACCGATTCAGAAGAGGAGGGGAGAGAATTGTCACAGTTGCGAGAGAATCAAAGAAAATAAGGTCTTGCGAAGGGATACGGTTCTGAACACGAGAGCGAATGCGTGGGCAGTGCAGAGAGAGAGAGAGAGAGAGAGAGAGAGAGAGAGAGAGAGAGAGAGAGAGAGATGGGGGGGGCGGAAATTTTTTTTTCTAATATCTATGGAACAAGGCGAAAGGGACAGGAGATAGGGGACGCGGGTAACAGGAAGGATGGAAGAGTGAGAAGAATGTTGATATGGGTAAACAAAGGAAGCCAGTAGAAAGGTTCGTATATAGGGGTCGATGGTGGAAGACCAGGGGAACGGTGGAAAGGTGATGATAGAGGACCAGGGGAACGGTGGAAAGGTGATGGTACAAATGGTTGGGGAACGGTGGAAAGGTAATGGTACATGTATGGGGAAGGGTGGAAAGTTGAAAGGAAATGTCGATACATAGAAACATGGAACGCGTTTGGTAATTATAAGACACGTGGTTGAGGATAGTTAAGAAGCAGCTTGGAAGGGAGTGGTGTAAGAAAGAGGTAATGAGAAGAGGGTTAGTGATGTCACAATTTAACCCCCCCCCCTCGCCATCTTCACTCACTGCTATCCTCAGGTTTTCCCAGGTCACCCTGGCTTACAAACACTTCATTCACTATACAAACTCAGGGGAAAAGACTTAAGTTTTCCTTCAGTACACAAGACTTGAGAGGGGGAAGAAAAACACTGAACCGGTGACGTGAACAAGGAAAAGTTTTGAGTTTGGTGTGTGTTTGTCACACTTAGAATTTACCCTTGAGTGTAGATGTAGTGTATCTAGATTCACCTTTTGTTATCTTCGTTACTTTTAATGTGTTCTAGGTTCGCTAAAGGTTATGTAATGTTGTGTGATTCGTTTTGTGATGTATTTGTGATATATTTTGCAAACCTCGAGCGAAAGTTTCCACGCTAAAGAAGTGATTAGAAAATGAATTAGACATGCATGAAGTGACAATTGTAAAACTTCAGCCATAGAGAGAGAGAGAGAGAGAGAGAGAGAGAGAGAGAGAGAGAGAGAGAGAGAGAGAGAGAGATGAGAGTGGGCGTAGACAGAGGCGTGACGGTAATCTGTCTCGTGTTAAGGGTCGTAAACCCGTCCGACAGCTTCGGCGAAGACGGCAGTCATGACATTAATGGCAGCAGTGGAGACTTAGCAGTGACCTTGTAATCCCCTCAGGTCACACACACACACACACACACACACACACACACACACACACACACACACATACACCAACAGTGCTTCAAAGTAGATGGTAGACAGATGGTAACACTCTCCTCCTCACTGCTAGTCTGTCACATTGCATATGACTCGATAGCCTCACTCTGCGTGAGGCTATCAAGTTACCGGGGCGCATGACATGACATGACATTGACATGATGCATTGAGTAGAACGTGTCGTGACATTCCTCTACTCCCACTCCTCCCCCCTGCACACTTGCGATGCAGTGAATAACTTGGTACGCGAGACGTTACTTCCCTGCGAGCCTCCATCATCATCATCATCGTCATCATCATCATCATCATCGTCATCATCATCATCATCATCTGGCTCACATCGCTCATTACCGTAAGCTTCAGGATCGTAGAAGGCAGCAGGTGGCGCTGGAGACGTGTATGAGTGAGGAACGGCCTCATTAGTGGTGACAAGACCAACAGATGTAGTAGTAGTAGTAGCTGTCGTCGTAGTTCAAGAAATAGTGGTGTTAAAAGTGGTAGCTCTAGTGCCTACAGACACAGTAGTATTCGTAGTGGTAGTAGGTGATGATATTGTAGTGGTATTGATAGTAGAAGTAGGGGTATACTACTACTACTACTACTACTACTACTACTACTACTACTACTACTACTACAGGTAGTATATACAGATGTATCAGAAAACTAGATATCAGAAAACTAGATACAACAGAGTTTTTGGAGTGATGATGTAGAGGGCATGGAATTGCAGTGATTGTTGCAATGACGACAGTGTGTAACCTGTGTAACGAGTTGAGGTGTGCAGGACAGCTGTAGGGGAGCCATTTGACGGCGGAACAGTAACAGCAACTGCAGCTGGAGCCAGCTATACTGCAGTAGTCCTCACGCATACGTCGTCGTCCCGTTCTGTTTTCCCATCACGTGCAGCTGTGTGAGGGAGGGTCAGGAGCTGGGAGGGGTGAGGTGCTCAGGTGTGTTGGGAGGGGAGAGGGTGTATGGCCTCCCCTTCCCATCTACCCACACGGCTTCACGCCGAACTCACCTTCAGCTACTCGTAGAACCATGCATTGCTGTTAGCTCTCGCCTCACAGCTACAACTTCTCAGCAGCACAGCTATAGCCTCTCAGTTCAGCGCCACAGCCTCTCAGTTCACAGCTACAGCCTCTCACTTCACAGCTACAGCCTCTCACTTCACATGCTACAGCCTCTCACTTCACAGCTACAGCCTCTCACTTCACAGCTACAGCCTCTCACTTCACAGCTACAGCCTCTCACTTCACGGCTACAGCCTCTCACTTCACAGCTACAGCCTCTCACTTCACAGCTACAGCCTCTCACTTCACAGCTACAGCCTCTCACTTCACTGCTACAGCCTCTCACTTCACTGCTACAGCCTCTCACTTCACAGCTACAGCCTCTCACTTCACAGCCACCACGTTCATAGCTGCAACCCTCTCACTTTACCACCACGCATAGCTGCAACCCAGTGGGTTGTGACACGGGGAACTGAGCCTATCGAGTGTTGACAGTGTTCACCAGAGTAAGCTAAGCCCTGGGAAGAGAGGAGGGGGAGGTCCCAGGGAAGGGGGGGGGTCTTAGAATGGGGTGAGTGTGTGTGGGCGGGGGGGGGGGGGGTTCAGGCAGGCCATGTTGTGGCCCCTTAAGTGTTGTGTCTCGCAAGTGCCTTAAGGAAAAGTATAAGTGCTTGTCGTCGTATGACGGACGTAGTCAAAAACTGATTGTTGTAGTGTGTGTGTGTGTGTGTGGTGTGTCTGTGTCTTCTTCCCCCTTCAGGAGTGGACCTCGACATGGATGGTGCTGTCTGGGACACGTATCCAATTAAAGTTACACGTCCTATCCCCTTTCGTCCTTGGAAGTATTTCCATATTCCGTAACGAAGGGTCGACTCTCTACACTTACCGTTCTTACAGCGTCTCATACCTGCCTCTGTGTGTGTGTGTGTGTGTGTGTGTGTGTGTGTGTGTGTGTGTGTGTGTGTGTGTGTGTGTGTGTTGCCCCGTCTCTCCACCTTGTGTATGTACTGCGTCGTTACTCCCATGTGTGTATACACACACACACGTAAGACTAAGCCAGGTTTCCATTTCATCGACCTTCTCCGAGGAAGGGGAGGATGAGCACCTAGGGTTGGTTCTGGGCCGACTGCCGCGCGTCCAGGATTCGAACTCCGGGTGGGCCCTTAGCGGGAATCAATGGAGTAGTTCCATGGACTGTGGAGAGCGTAGAAAACAAACGATCACACACCTAGCGACCCTTGACACGACGGAGACCCTGACCGAGTAGACCTGAGCACGACGGTACCCCGAGACGCGTACGACTTGAGCACGACGTACGACCCTTGAGCACGACGTACGACCCTTGAGCACGACGGTACGACCCTTGAGCACGACGGTACGACCTTGAGCACGACGTACGACCCTTGAGCACGACGGTACGACCCTTGAGCACGACGGTGCGATCCTTGAGCACGACGGTACGACCCTTGAGCACGACGGTACGACCCTTGAGCACGACGGTACGATCCTTGAGCACGCGGTACGACCTTGAGCACGACGTACGACCTTGAGCACGACGGTACGACCCTTGAGCACGACGGTACGACCCTTGAGCACGACGGTGACGACCCTTGAGCACGACGGTACGACCCTTGAGCACGACGTACGACCCTTGAGCACGACGGTACGACCCTTGAGCACGACGGTACGAACCCTTGAGCACAGACAGTTCGTCCTTGAGCACACGTACGACCCTTGAGCACGACGGTACGACCCTGAGCACGACAGTACGATCCTTGAGCACGACGGTACGACCCTTGAGCACGACGGTACGACCCTTGAGCACGACAGTACGACCCTTGAGCACGGCGGTACGACCCTTGAGCACGGCGGTACGACCCTTGAGCACGGCGGTACGACCCTTGAGCACGACGGTGCGATCCTTGAGCACGACGGTGCGACCCTTGAGCACGACGGCACGACCCTTGAGCACGACGGTACGATCCTTGAGCACGACGGTACGATCCTTGAGCACGCCGGTACGACCCTTAAGCACGACGGTACGACCCTTAACCTCGACGGTACGACCCTTTGGGTGAGATGGCTCGGCCATTCGACTTACCTTGTTAAGTGTTAGGTTAAAGGCCAGGCCGTCATACCCTTTCGAGTCAAGAAAATGGGAGAGAGGTGAAAAAAAAGAAAAAAAATCTTAAGACTTCGAAATCAAAATGTATTTGACCATATTTCATTCTATAGCAGATACAGGGTAATACATAACGCTGACACTCAGAACCACAAACGTAGAAAAATTCAATAAACCTACACTAATTGCAGCTTATGAGGGCTCGCTCTTCTACAATATATAATTATTTTTTTTTTCTCTCACTCTGAAGTATGAGAGGTAATTATTCACAGCCAAAGCTCAGGAGGGTCCACTAAATATAATTAATGTAACATGAGATCTTTTTTTTTCTTTACACGTAAAACAAAGCTTCGTTACACCTGTGATCTTGCGCTAGAGAGAGAGAGTTAACAGAGGCACAGACCACACAGACCCATGGTCCAAGGCAGGGGTGGTCCGGGCTTGGCTCTGTCGTTAAAGGCGCAGTTCCCTTGAAAGCAGTTGAAGAAGAGGATAGCAAAGAAAACAGGGAGAGGGGAGATAGGTTAGGCATTGATTGTAGTCAGGATGTGTTCTATGTAAATCTCACATTTGTATATATATATATATATATATATATATATATATATATATATATATATATATATATATATATATTATATATATATATATTCTTTTTTTCTTTCAAACTATTCGCCATTTCCCGCATTAGCAAGTTAGCGTTAAGAACAGAGGACTGGGCCTCTGAGGGAATATCCTCACCTGGCCCCCTTCTCTGTTCCTTCTTTTGGAAAATTAAAAAAAAAAAAAGAGGGGAGGATTTCCTGCCCCCCGCTCCCTCCCTTTTAGTCGCCTTCTACGACACGCAGGGAATACGTGGGAAGTATTCTTTCTCCCCTATCCCCAGGGATAATATATATATATATATATATATATATATATATATATATATATATATATATATATATATATATATAAAACCTGTATCTGTCTTTACACACGCACAAGCCCATCGAAAGGACTGGGGAAACGGGGAGGAAAATCCCCTGGCCTTTTGGAGTGGGTCTTGGCCGAAAGGAAGACGAAATTTTAGAAATATTTGTCAAGTGACCAAACGACACGAAGTATAGCGGATTAACACATTTTTTGTAGAGATGATTTATCAATTTCTTTTTACCGTTTTTCATTCACTTGGGCCCCCACAGGCCCGTCTCTAGGGGGCCATGAAATGCCGACAGTTCCCCCCCAGGGCCCGTGTCCCATACACACACACACACACACACACACACACACACACACGGAAAACGTTATTAGAAACTTGACATTTTCTTATTACTTTCCCTGATGATGGATAAATGGTATGTGTGTGTGTGTGTGTGTGTGTGTGTGTGTGTGTGTGTGTGTGTTGTGCGCGCGTGTGTGTGCCGACTTCTTGCAACTCGCGTCTTGATTTAATAACAACAGCCGGACCAAGTTTGTAAAGTCCCCCTTAATTGTCTGTGTCAGGTTGGGCAGGGAATTACGTCTGTCTGCGTAACTGTCGGAAGTCAAACTGGTCACTTTGTGACTGAGAAGTAACTGTTTACTGTTTGGTGAACACGTAGGGTACCCCATGCCAACCCTGGGTGTCATGGATGAACCCCCAGCCAACCCTGGGTGTCATGGATGAACCCCAGCCAACCCTGGTGTCATGGATGAACCCCAGCCAACCCTGGTGTCATGGATGAACCCCCAGCCAACCCTGGTGTCATGGATGATCCCCCAGCCAACCCTGGTGTCATGGATGAACCCCCAGCCAACCCTGGTGTCATGGATGAACCCCAGCCAACCTCTGGTGTCAACTGTCGGATGAACCCCAGCAACCTGGTGTCATGGATGAACCCCCAGCCAACCTGTTGTGTGACACGTAGGATGAACCCCAGCCAACCCTGGTGTCATGGATGAACCCCCAGCCAACCCTGGGTGTCATGGATGAACCCCAGCCAACCCTGGTGTCATGGATGAACCCCCAGCCAACCCTGGTGTCATGGATGAACCCCCAGCCAACCCTGGTGTCATGGATGAACCCCCAGCCAACCCTGGTGTCATGGATGAACCCCCAGCCAACCCTGGTGTCATGGATGAACCCCCAGCCAACCCTGGTGTCATGGATGAACCCCCAGCCAACCCTGGGTGTCGTGGATGAACCCCCAGCCAACCCTGGGTGTCATGGATGAACCCCCAGCCAACCCTGGGTGTCGTGGATGAACCCCCAGCCAACCCTGGTGTCATGGATGAACCCCCAGCCAACCCTGGGTGTCATGGATGAACCCCAGCCAACCCTGGTGTCATGGATGAACCCCCAGCCAACCCTGGTGTCATGGATGAACCCCCAGCCAACCCTGGTGTCATGGATGAACCCCCAGCCAACCCTGGTGTCATGGATGAACCCCCAGCCAACCCTGGGTGTCGTGGATGAACCCCCAGCCAACCCTGGTGTCATGGATGAACCCCCAGCCAACCCTGGGTGTCGTGGATGAACCCCCAGCCAACCCTGGTGTCATGGATGAACCCCCAGCCAACCCTGGGTGTCGTGGATGAACCCCCAGCCAACCTGGGTGTCATGGATGAACCCCAGCCAACCCTGGGTGTCATGGATGAACCCCCAGCCAACCCTGGGTGTCATGGATGAACCCCAGCCAACCCTGGTGTCATGGATGAACCCCCAGCCAACCCTGGGTGTCATGGATGAACCCCCAGCCAACCCTGGTGTCATGGATGAACCCCCAGCCAACCCTGGGTGTCATGGATGAACCCCAGCCAACCCTGGGTGTCATGGATGAACCCCAGCCAACCCTGGGTGTCATGGATGAACCCCAGCCAACCCTGGGTGTTCATGGATGAACCCCCAGCCAACCCTGGGTGTCATGGGTGAAACCCCAGCCAACCCTGGGTGTTCATGGGTGAACCCCAGCCAACCCTGGGTGTTCATGGGTGAACCCCAGCCAACCCTGGGTGTCATGGATGAACCCCAGCCAACCCTGGTGTCATGGATGAACCCCAGCCAACCCTGGGTGTTCATGGATGAACCCCCAGCCAACCCTGGTGTCATGGATGAACCCCCAGCCAACCCTGGGTGTTCATGGATGAACCCCAGCCAACCCTGGTGTCATGGATGAACCCCAGCCAACCCTGGGTGTCATGGATGAACCCCAGCCAACCCTGGTGTCATGGGTGAACCCCAGCCAACCCTGGGTGTCATGGATGAACCCCCAGCCAACCCTGGTGTCATGGATGAACCCCAGCCAACCCTGGGTGTCATGGATGAACCCCAGCCAACCCTGGGTGTCATGGATGAACCCCAGCCAACCCTGGGTGTCATGGTGAAACCTGCAATGAACCCCCAGCCAACCCTGGTGTCATGATGAACCCAGCAACCCTGGTCATGGATGAACCCCCAGCCAACCTGGTGTCATGGATGAACCCCCAGCCAACCCTGGTGTCATGGATGAACCCCAGCCAACCCTGGGTGTTCATGGGTGAACCCCCCAGTCAACTGGTGTATGGATGAACCCCAGCCAACCCTGGGTGTTCATGGTGAACCCCCAGCAACCATTGGGTCTGTCATGGTCGAACCCAGCCAACCTTGTGTATGGTGAACCCCTCAGCACACCAGTTTTTGAGGTGATCAGCAAAGTTTTTCCCCTACTGTGATCACCTGTGACGTGGGAATGACGTGGCAGACGTTCTCTGATTGGTTAAAAACACCATCTGTCCCCACACCAATACAAGCCCTTGAAGACGACAGTATCTTACCGTCGAGTGCGAAATTATCTGGTCTTCGACCTGACGACCCTTAAAGGGGTCGTAGGTATTGTCCTGAGGTGAAATAACTGGTAGATGAGGGCTTGATCTCCGACGACCAGTTGACCTCATGTTAAGACCCTCCTCTCCCTCAACCAGAGAGGAGTGACCAAGAAGTGGCAGCGTCACCCACCACCTCGCCCGAGGTCATGCCACCGTCAGGGAGGAACAGACGACACCGTCGTTTTACCAAAAGGTAGTTCAGCCCTTAGGGGAAAAACTTCCCTGGCCACTGAAAATCTCCCGTGAGTTTAAGACACGGACGGGGTCGGGGGGGTAAAGATAAGAAGGATAAACGGATCATCTGCGAAGTTTCGGTCGTAAGACCGTGGGGAATGGGCGTGTCTGTGGGCGGGCATCGCTTCTCTCGCGGGGGGGGGGGTTAGGCATAGGATGATGGAAGTAACGACACGTCGTGAATACACAGCGAACTCGCCCTCGAGAATATCCCGTGACCTCATGAATGGAGGGGGTTCTCGAGTCGCTATATATATATATATATATATATATATATATATATATATATATATATATATCCCATCTCGGTGTCTATAAAGATATCTCTTATCTCTGCATCTCTTTCAGAAATGGGAAATGGAAGTTTTTTTTTTGATTCTTACATTGATAGTTTTGATCACTTATTTTTACACGTAGCATAGTCATGAAAAGGGTAGGATCAGAGGATGGCTGAGAGCATAGAAACTACGTCCCATCTTTCATATTGATCACTGTTTGCTGTCCTCTTTTGTTCAGTATACCCTTAAAAAATTTTTATTTTTATTTATTTATTGGTGTTATTTATTGGCGAGAACATGTATGGCTAACAGGAGCCAGGGCTGGCACACCCCGTTTTCTATTGTCACAAGGCACCATTAACAACCATGGAGTGTCCCATTTTAGTAGGGGGCGCTTTTTTTTTTTTTACACGGTGGAGAAAACGGGGTGACGTACCCCGGCGCCGTTCGGGTTATTATCGTGAGTGGTGGAGGGAGGGAGATGAGTAGTCCAGTTGGTGCTGGAGGGAATAGGGGAACTGGAGGGAAATTCAGAGGATTGAATAGAATAAAAATAGAGGAGTGAGGGGGGAAATGCGAGAGAAAATTGAATACGGAAGTGTAAGAGGAAGGGACGAGGGTAAGGGACGTGAATTGGGCGGTGTGAAACGAGGAGCTTCGAGGTGGACGGAATAGAAAACGGGGGAGGGTGCTATTATAGCAGGGGGTATTAAGGTAATCCCAGAGAGGATGGTGTAGATAGGAGATATTACCAAGGGAAATGAAATTCGGTAGGATTAATGCATCAGTTTAGGTGTATTCGTGGTCCTACGTATAGTAGATATGACTGAAACATGGGCGAATATTCATCACTTATTAATGTGTATACGTACATGTATGTATACAAGTGTGTATTCATGTATATGTGTGTACCATCTAATGCTTGTTTGTATGGTCGAGTTGGTTATTTCATATAGTTCAATCTTTCTTACATTGTAAATACACTCACGTTCCCTAGTCTGTATGTTTGCTTGGCTTTAGGTGTGTGTGTGTGTGTGTGTGTGTGTGTGTGTAAGAGTAAGACATGGTGCATACACACAAAAGTTAAAGAGTCGGGGGCAACACAAGTGTAAAACTCCCCTTCCCGTAACACACACAGAAATCAACCCTGGCTAAAGATAAATGCTACGGCGTTCAGAGATGGAACAGATATAGAAGGAATTCATGTTCAGTTGTTGAAGTTCGTTGGAAAGCTGGTCGAGAGGCTTGAAGGGAAGGGCAGAAGGGAACTCGAGATGGAGTGGAGGGGAGTATGTGGTTGAAGGGGACACCTAGAGGGAGTATGTGGCTATAGGGGACACATGGAGGGAGTATGTGGTTATAGGAGACACATGGAGGGAGTATGTGGTTATAGGGGACACATGGAGGGAGTATGTGTTATGGGACAATGAGGAGTATTGTTAAGGGACACATGGAGGGATTATGTGGTTATGGGACACATGGAGGGAGTATGTGGTTATAGGAGACACATGGAGGGAGTATGTGGTATAGGGAACACATGAGGGAGTATGTGATTGAGGGGGACACTGGTGCGTGGATAGTGTGGAAACATGTAAAGATATCCGAAATATCTGAAGATATTCCCTAACAGATAATGAGAGACGGTGTATCTGGTATAGACAGAAGACAGACAGAGAGATAGATATGCATCGTGACGCAAAATACCCTTTCATGTCTGAGTTTAGGCATTTTCTCTTCTATGTATTAAGACTCAAAATGCTTCAACTAAGTTTAGAAAGTCTCCTTTGTGTATGAAGACTCTTATCATATTTAATGTCAGGTTTTCCCGGAGCGAACAAGAATGGTGTCGCATTTTCTTTTCAAGAAGCGTTTGAATATTCATGGCCTGTTGCGTCGCCTCTTAGCGGTTGGACGAGATAAAGGTTAAGTGTATTGTGGAATGCCCCAAGGGCGCCGCCTTGGGCACTGGCGAGGGGCGGACACAGGTATGACGTCTTGACCCAAGCTATCAGCTAATGTTGTGATTTTATGGGTATTGTAACCCCTCGCGTTTTCTATAAAGGTCCAGATGACGTCTTGTACGTATTCTCTCTCTCTCTCTCTCTCTCTCTCTCTCTCTCTCTCTCTCTCTCTCTCTCTCTCTCTCTCTCTCTCCTCCCCCGTCTCCATCTTCGTCTTTCTACGGAATTTTTTTAAAAAGAATCACATTGGATCACCTGAGTCTATATCTTCCTGGATGTGGGAGATTAGCCAGATGCGTACCATCTTCATTTGAGTAACTGGTGACCATGAGAGAGAGAGAGAGAAGAGAGAGAGAGAGAGAGAGAGAGAGAGAGAGAGAGAGAGAGAGAGAGAGAGAGCGTCTTCACTTTAGGTGACAGACAGACCAATGATGGTATTGCTGCTTCCATTGCTGACATTTCTGCATTTTTGTTGTTATATTCATTAACGTATAATTAAAGACGGAGCGTTGATTGCGAACCGTGTTCTTGAACTGTCACATATCGATGCTTGATTTCAGCATCATACTCTTGCTTAACTTCTCTGTTACTTGGGGAGTTCATAATCCCCAGATCCGAGTGTAAAACGAGAACTCTATTCATCATAACTTTAGGGAACGTACCGTGATTCTTGAAGGCATAACTATCACCTCTAGCGCCTCAGCCAACCAGAGAGCTTTGATCGGAACAACTATGAACTCTCAAGTACCATTTAGCGCTGGTATTGTACCATTGGGATGGGTACGTTGACGTGTTTCATCGAGCGCGTAACTGTTTGGTGAAGAGATGTGTCCAGCCTGTGTTGGAGCTGCTGTCCTGCCACTCGCTCTCCCTAAAGCATTCAGATTTTAATGTGTCGTGTTTACGTGTTGTTGGGTAAGGCCTTTTTGAGTATGTGATCATATTTGAAATGAAATGATCGTGTTTCACCAAGAGTTATGAACCAAAGAGAGAAAACATTTGCATTTTACATCGCGGAATTATTTGATTTCGTTGATTTAACTCCGCTTTTCGTACATGCGCTCAGGATCAATCGGTCTTTGAATGATTATTTACGTAAATTTGATACAACAGAGTATATCCCACCCTTCATACATGCAGCGTTTTTTGATTGTGACAACCACATGTATCTACTATGTTGTATTTTTTTACATACTGTTCCTTTTTGAAGACAGTATTATTGGTACGCCTATTTTATTGTCAGTACAGTGACAATTCTAGCATCATATATAGTCACTCATCTCAGACAAATACTTCAGGGATATACCATTAGTGTCTGTAGTGCATTTCATCCACTGGAGAGGAAATCGAACGAGCGTGCACCTGACACTGTGTGATTCTGGGTCGTTTACTGTGGTAATGGAGGAGGAGGAGGGTGGATCTGTTGGCCCTCACCCCTCACACCCGCTCTCCACTTTACCTCCCACCCATCAGAACTCTCGTCAGCCTTTAGCAGTATTGGAAAAATCGTGCGTATTTTCTCCCTTCAGTAGTCCATCGAACTCTTGCGTAATTTTCTGTCCTCGGTGACTTAGTAGCGTAGGGAGAGAGAGCCTCCAGGCCAGCGAAGCCAGTAATCTGGCCATGTTTAGAAATTGGTGTTGAGCACAACTGTAGTCAACAGTTTGGCTGAAGAGATAAAGATAAGACAGTAGTAGAAAGACAGGGGTTAATGATGGAATGAAAATGATGGCGTTTTGTCACAGTGAAGGAAAATGATGGAATGAAAATAATGGTGTTTTTGTCACAGTGAAGGAAAATGATAGAACGAAAATGATGGTGTGTTGGTCACAGTGAAGGAAAATGATAGAATGGAAGTGATGGCGTGTCATCACATCGTCCTGATAACATTCTTTTTTTTTTTTCTTTCCTGCGTACGAAAACTCGCCAAACGCTGTTTGTGTGTGGCGTTAAAAGACGTCGCGTTCATCCTCCAAATGGAAGGAGTCTGGCGCGGCGACGGAGAGAGATATTAACTGAGAGTCGGTAGGACACGCTCCATATATCCTGTAGCAGAAGAAGAATTGCCAGCATCATGGGAAGTGCTCAAGGATCCTACAAACCAAATGGGTGATGTAGGAATTCGCAGTGTGTGTGTGTGTGTGTGTGTGTGTGTGTGTGTGTGTGTGTATGTGTGTGTGTGCGTGTGTGAGGAGGAGGAGGTAATAGACGCTGCTTGCCACCAGCTCCTGAAGGCGCAGTTCCTCATCTTCCAAGGAGACATTTGCCGTAATTTCTCTCGCTGATATTCACTCGATCGAAGAATTGTGTATTGTCTCAACATAAACAGACGTACATATGTTTTAAAGAGTGTGTGTGTGTGTGTGTGTGTGTGTGTGTGTGTGTGTGTGTGTGTGTGTGTGTGTGCATTTCTACGAAGTGGTCACAGAGATTCGATGGGTTTTCACGACTTGCATTGTCGCTTGCGAGAGAGAGAGAGACATATTGCGAAATCGATCAGCGACTCTATTGTCTTCAAGGCAGACTTTTATCTGATCGAATTCGGACTGTCGTCATCGCAACGTGTGTATACGAAGAACTCGATAGGCTCGGGTTTCATCCATTGTCTCGGAAGGAGGGAGAGAGAAGTTGAAGGAGACGGAAGTGTATTATTTGTCTACACTTCGACAGTCTCTCCCCAGTTCGATTGGTTACAGCGGAGGGCAGAAGCAGTTCTTACACCCGTTCGCTCATAACAGACTGTGAATTTCAGGATATTGTCATTTGTTCAGCGGAACTTTACAGATAAAGATGAAATATACGGGTCATTTTGGTGCCTGCCTTTCCTCGCTTGGCGTAGCTGTTGAGGTTTCTTCCTTCTTCCATTTCCTCCTCATTCCAACTTCCTACTAACCTATCCATTGCACCCGGGTCTGTAAGGAGCGCCAGGAGCCATATTAATCTCCCTGTTGCATGTCTTTTCCATTGTTATAAACTCTTGTCTTGATTGTTTTAACCAACTGGGTGTATCGTTTTCTTCCCCATGCCACGTCTTCTACCTCACGAAACGGTGGCTGTCGTGATTGCTTTGGACAATCACATGTTTACCAAATGGCGTCCTAGCTTCGTCTCTTCGATGTATATCAACTGACTGTTATATTCCTCTCTTGTGTCTCCCCTGATGATGTGATTATTACACGAAAGTGCACTTGGGAACTTTTCGTGTTTCATTTTCCCCGTGGACTCATATGAATATCTTGATCACGCGCAAAATTGTGATCCTTTCCAATATATATATATATATATATATATATATATATATATATATATATATATATATATATATATATATATATATATATATATCGTAAGTTGTCATTCGTGGACATGAGTTCTCAACTGGATGGCTAGTCATGTTCCTAAAATAACAAGAATCAGATGGAGTTACTGAAGTAGTTGCAAGTAGTTGCATAGCATTACTTGTATGGTGATGGCTCATTAGGTCGTTGGCAAGGCTATCATGCATAAGGATAGGACCATCGTGCTCAGGAATTTTCAGTCCCAGGAATATATAGCATAGTCCACCCCAAATCGTTTTCTGTCATGAAATGGCAAAGAAAAAAAACAGGAAGATATGACGTTTCAGGATTTTAGCTCAGCAGGTTCAGCTGCTAACTACCACTCTCTCTCTCTCTCTCTCTCTCTCTCTCTCTCTCTCTCTCTCTCTCTCTCTCTCTCTCATCCTTCCGTCATCCATCCACCCACCCTCCCGTCCTCTGTCATCCATCATCCGTCACCCAATGACAGTCATTGTCATCGTCGTATTCACCAGGTCCCTCTCAGCCACGACGTCCCGTTTTCTGTTTAACTTTGACTCTTTTTATCAACAGCTTCTCATGATCCGTCAGCTGAACGTGCCCTAATCATGGCTTCCCTGTATTGCAAGAAGATCTCATTCAGTGAAGTTTATAGGATCCTGGATTGTATTGCAAGAGGATCTCATTCAGTGAAGTTCATAGGATCCTAGATTGAGTTTGTAGGATTCTCAACGAATGACAAGACTGACGAATAAAACTGCTGGTAACTGGTCGTTAATTTTGTCCGCTTGTGTCGAAGAATCGACCCCGAGTGACACAGAGTCTGAATCTGACTAAGATGCATCTCTTTTATGGGATTCCAACCCTGATTCAAATATGGAAATATGAGCTGAGCATTTGGCATTGTTTACTCTATTGAGGGTAACACGATTCATCGTTATAAGTGTAAAATTCCTCGTACGTTTTAAGAGACCATTTAAAGATGTGATGGCTCATTAAGCTGTCCTCTTGTTACCTATTTAAATTGATTGCTTTATCAAAACATCGTGGTGAAATTTGACCAAATGGGTTTTTTTTTTTTTTTTAAATTATTACGGTAATTATGAAAACCCATATCAAAATGTCTCGTTAAAACATGCAAGGACAGCTTGTTCACGCTTCTTTAAGTGGCTCATTAAATCTCGTGAGAATTGTCGTTAACACAGCTCATTAATTGTATATAAGGGGGAGGGAGGGGGTGGTGATGACGTCCATGGGGGGCTGTGTTTTATGGGTAACGAGGATGAGTTAGGTGACTCAGTTGGTGGATGACTCAGTTGGTGGATGACTCAGTTGGTGAATGACTCAGTTGGCGGATGACTCAGTTGGTGCATGACTCAGTTGGTGCATGATTCAGTTGGTGCATGATTCAGTTGGTGGATGACTCAGTTGGTGGATGACTCAGTTGGTGGATGACTCAGTTGGTGGATGACTCAGTTGGTGCATGACTCAGTTGGTGGATGACTCAGCTGATGGATGACTCAGTTGGTGCATGACTCAGTTGGTGCATGACTCAGTTGGTGCATGACTCAGTTGGTGGATGACTCAGTTGGTGGATGACTCAGTTGGTGGATGACTCAGTTGGCGGATGACTCAGTTGGCGGATGACCCAGTTGGTGCATGACTCAGTTGGTGGATGACTCAGTTGGTGGATGACTCAGTTGGTGGGTGACTCAGTTGGTGGGTGACTCAGTTGGTGGGTGACTCAGTTGGTGGGTGACTCAGTTGGCGGATGACTCAGTTGGCGGATGACTCAGTTGGCGGATGACTCAGTTGGTGGCTGGCTCAGTTGGTGGCTGGCTCAGTTGGTGGATGACTCAGTTGGTGGATGACTCAGTTGGTGGATGACTCAGTTGGTGGATGACTCAGTTGGTGGATGACTAAGTTGGTGGATGACTCAGTTGGTGGATGACTCAGTTGGCGGATGACTCAGTTGGTGGGTGACTCAGTTGGTGGGTGACTCAGTTGGCGGATGACTCAGTTGGCGGATGACTCAGGTGGGGGATGACTCAGGTGGGGGATGACTCAGGTGGGGGATGACTCAGGTGGGGGATGACTCAGGTGGGGGATGACTCAGGTGGGGGATGACTCAGGTGGGGGATGACTCAGTTGGTGGGTGACTCAGTTGGTGGGTGACTCAGTTGGCGGATGACTCAGTTGGTGGATGACTCAGTTGGTGGATGACTCAGTTGGTGGATGACTCAGTTGGTGGATGACTCAGTTGGTGGATGACTCAGTTGGCGGATGACTCAGTTGGTGGATGACTCAGTTGGTGGATGACTCAGTTGGTGGATCACTCAGTTGGTGGATCACTCAGTTGGTGGATCACTCAGTTGGTGGATCACTCAGTTGGTGGATGACTCAGTTGGTGGATGACTAAGTTGGTGGATGACTCAGTTAGCAGATGACTCAGTTAGTGGATGACTAAGTTAGTGGATGACTAAGTTGGTGAATGACTCAGTTGGTGGATGACTCAGCTGGTGGATGACTCAGCTGGTGGATGACTCAGTTGGCAGACGACTCAGTTGGTGGATGACTCAGTTGGCAGACGACTCAGTTGGTGGACGACTCAGTTGGTGGACGACTCAGTTGGTGGACGACTCAGTTGGTGGACGACTCAGTTGGTGGATGACTAAGTTAGTGGATGACTAAGTTGGTGGATGACTCAGCTGGTGGATGACTCAGTTGGCAGACGACTCAGTTGGTGGATGACTCAGTTGGTGCCTGGCCCTTGAAGACCACTTGGAGTTCATTTCTGCAACTGCAAAACAAGAGTTCATCTTCGTTGTTATAACGCGTTCGTAATGCAAATGGTAAAAGCTGTTACATACCTTTTAAAGTATTACTAAGGAGTATTATTCGTTAAAGATACGAAGGTGTAATCACCACGCTCTGCTAAAAGTATATTAATCACATTATTTATTTACGAATGGTTGGCAACAAAAAATTTTTTTAACAAAGGTTATTTTTTTCCATGCAGTCGTTCATATTGACGACCCCCCTCATCAGCTGCCATCACCATCATCTGGCCTGTAATTACCCAACCATTGTTATGCTGATAACAGAATCGCCATTGGTATCGGAATGGTTTAATTCCACCCTGTTGGTGGAGGAAAGAATCTGTGCTCTCGTTGCTCCACTTCCTTGGTTGCGTTGCTCCACTTCCTTGGTTGCGTTGCTCCACTTCCTCCGTTGATGATGGAAGTAGGAGAGTTTTGATGTGTCATTATTGATGCCTGAGGAGAGGAACATCGTATCTGTTGATGAAGTAATATGACAACATCCGGCGGTGTTTTTCTGTTGGTGGCTAGAGAGTAGGACGGAAAATATCCCCCATTTATAACAAGAGTTTGAGTACATTTGCATCATCTATTGACAACCAGTTAACCATGGGCTTTCGGCTTCCTCTGTTGATCTCAATCTGTTATCAGTCATCGTAATTTTGCTTCTGGTATCTTATCTTTATCTATCGCTCCCCACGACCCATATTGTCTCTCGTTCCCCCTGTCTCCCCCTCTCACTGTTCATTCCCTGCTCTCCCGTACGAGTCCTTGATGTGATCTTTATCTTGCCATCGCCTCCCTTATTATCACTTCCACCTCATCGTGTGTTCATTACTTTTCCCTTCGTTTCAGAGGAACATTCTCCCTTATCCTCCCTCTCTCCTCTCCTCATCCTCCTATCCTCTCCCTCTTCTCCTCTTCCTTATTTTGCTCCCTGCTGATCAACATGTCGCCTCATTTTGCCAGCATTACCCTCGGCTTCTCCATGTCCCCTCCATGACCCCACATATATATATATATATATATATATATATATATATATATATATATATATATATATATATATACGTCTTTCAGAGGACCAGTACGAAAGCGTACGTAAAGTGTTGATTGACACCGGTTTAGCGGAAGGTGCTTCGCTCATAATGTCGCCTCCTTCAGAAGTGAATTTAATGGTCGCAGGCAGACAATGAAGGGGGTCTTTCCCCATCTCCCATCACCCCCATCGGCTGAGTGCAGCGGCTCAATGACTGGAGGTTGGTCGAGAGGTCGACCTCAGAATGTTTCAATGGAACTTCTGATGATATTAGTGTGTTGAAGTGTGGGGCGTTTCATCTTTTTTTTCTTTTTTCTGTTGTGGATTGAATCTGAGATATTTTTTTTCTTTCTTTCTTTCCCTGCATCGTCAATTTTTGGGGCTGAGTTAGGGAGAAGGGTGAGCTAGAAATGTTCAAGTGCTCTCAGGGAGAGTTTGGGGATTTTAGACCACAATTTTGTGGTAGTGTGTATGTATATATATATTGCTCAGATATGACTGACCTCGGGGGCTGGTAAGAGTTGAATTGTGTTTCGATCGTGTTCTCAGCGCTCTAGTACATAGCCTGCGTTCTTAATATATCCCTAACGTTTTTACAATATCATTTTAGACAATTATATTTACTTTACAATATGACAATTGATCATATTTTTCCATGCTGAGTCGAATATCACTCTGGGATCATTAACTCTAGTACTTAAACTTGAAAATGATCATACGTTTGATATATTTTTCAATGTATTTGCTGTCTGTCGACCCTAGCAACCCTCGCCGAAAATTTTAAGGGATTTAGAATAGCTCAATTTTGGCAGGCAGTGATAATGAAGCGGGCGGACATTAAACACGGTTTTGGTCAATGTCCCATGAATTGCCGGGGTCATTCCCCTAATTGACATGTCACCGTTTTGAGCATGAAGCTTTTATAACAAGCGCAGACGTAGCTGAAAGCACAGCTTTAGCCGAGAGGAGGAGCGCTTGCCGCACGCCCGGATGCTTCTGTATCCACCCTGATACTCCTAAATGTAAACTGGAATGATATTGCTGTATTGCTGTAAACTACACTACAGTAGCGCAGTTGTAAACTGCAGTAAGAATGCTGTAAACTGCCGTAGTAATGCTGTAAACTGCAGTAGCGCTGTTGTAAACTGCAGTAAGAATGCTGTAAACTGCCGCAGTAATGCTGTAAACTGCAGTAGCGCTGTTGTAAACTGCCGTACTAATGCTGTAAACTGCAGTAGCGCTGTTGTAAACTGCCGTAGTAATGCTGTAAACTGCAGTAGCGCTGTTGTAAACTGCAAGTAGTAGTCCTGTTGTAGACTGTGCTGATACTGCTGTATCCGCACCGCTTCTTCTGTACCAGGTCTGATCCTTGCTGTATACCTCAGTGTTCCCGGTTTCAACCGCACTCCTACCTCCGTAAACCTCACCAAAACAGCTGTAAACCCACATCACCGCCGTTGTAAGCCGCACGAACGTCGATGTAAACTGCTGTAAAACGCAATGACACTGCCGGAACCGCAGTGTTCCTTTCGTAACCGCACTGACACTGCCGGAACCGCAATTCTCTTTTTGTAACCGCACTGAGATTGCGGTAACCGCAGGTCTCCTATTGTAACCGCACTGAGACTGCGGTAACCGCAGGTCTCCTATTGTAATCGCACTGAGACTGCGGTAACCGCAGGTCTCCTCTCGTAACCGCACTGAGACTGCCTTAACCGCGGGTCTCCTCTCGTAACCGGACTGAGACTGCGGTAACCGCAATTCTCTTTTTGTAACCGCACTGAGACTACCGTAACCGCAGGTCTCCTCTCTTAACCGCACTGAGACTACCGTAACCGCAGGTCTCCTCTCTTAACCGCACTGAGACTGCCTTAACCGCAGGTCTTCTCTCTTAACCGCACTGAGACTACCTTAACCGCAGGTCTCCTCTCGTAACCGCACTGAGACTGCGGTAACCGCAATTCTCTTTTTGTAACCGCACTGAGACTACCGTAACCGCAAGTCTCCTCTCTTAACCGCACTGAGACTGCGGTAACCGCAGGTCTCCTATTGTAACCGCACTGAGACTGCGGTAACCGCAGGTCTCCTCTCTTAACCGCACTGAGACTACCTTAACCGCTGGTCTTCTCTCTTAACCGCACTGAGACTACCGTAACCGCTGGTCTCCTCTCGTAACCGCACTGAGGCACATGTATAACCGCACCAGTACTGCTTTTCTGCGCCACTCAGCTGTCAGGAGCTGTCAGCAGACTACGGACTTCAACCCGTTAAGGAAGCACTCTTCTCCGAGTGCATCGCAAAGGGGGACGACGGAACGCTTGTCTTAATGCATTTTCCCCAAATGGCTCCCGGGGGCTGGGAATTTACATAATCTGAGAGAGAGAGAGAGAGAGAGAGAGAGAGAGAGAGAGAGAGAGAGAGAGAGAGAGAGAGAGATTCTGTCTGTCTCTTCATCACCACTTCATGTAAGACTTCATTAAATCAGCGTAAGGGTCGTAGTTCATTTGTGCTTTATAAAATCCTCCATAGTACACTACCCATTGAATTGTTACATGAGAAGTGTACTATCCATTGTACTGTTATGTAATGGTGTACTACCCAACTGTACTGTTGTATGATAAGACACTGGGTGTTGTACTGTTATGTTCTAGTGTGCTGCTCTTCATACTATTTTGTTATGAGTGTACGTGCTATTGTTCTATTCTCTGTAATTATGGATAACCGATGAACTAGTTTTCATAGTATTACATCTTTCCGCTGTTTTATGCCCTGGTGAAGTCCTCGCTTTCCCATTAAACTTATTTTCCCCTCGTATTTAATCGTCGTCTATGTATCTAACGACCTTGACTGTCTTACTAGTTGATTACCTGTTGAGTGATTTGTCTCGTTATTTCCCGTTTGGTTTATGAATCGACCTGTTTCAGCACTTACCTGGGATCTAACTACATGCCTACTTCATTCTACCTGGTAATCACCCTCGTTGCCTTTTTAGGTGTTTTCCAATTTTACCTCATTCCATCTTCACTTCCCTATCCTTACCCCCATTCATCTACCCATCTACCTTACCTTCCTATTCTATATTCCTCATCCAGTCCTGTACTATGTTATATCAACCTCTCTGTCCACTCTGATGTTACCTTAACCATTTCCAGCCCTTCCTTCACCCCTGTCCGTCTACCAGAACTTATAACTTATTCCCTCTTAAGTGATTAACTTAAAGAAGTATACGTAGTACACTGAAGTTTACGTAAAAGATCGGTGCATAGGCTTATCATACACTTAAGGTTACTTAAAGTATGCGTGCATAGACTTGCCATACACTTAAGGTTACTTAAAGTACCCGTGCGTAGACTTGCCATACACTTAAGGTTACTTAAAGTACCCGTGCATAGACTTGCCATACACTTAAGGTTACTTAAAGTACCCGTGCATAGAGACTTGCCATACACTTAAGGTTACTTAAAGTACCCGTGCATAGAGGCTTGCCATACACTTAAGGTTACTTAAAGTATCCGTGCATAGACTTGCCATACATTTTCGTGTACTTAAAGAATCCTTACATGGAACCATTTCGTGGAAGTCCCTTATTTTGGATCCTTGTGGAATCATTTGCGTGCTATCATCGCCATCCTTTCTGTCATAAGTAATGTCTGTATGTACGATTATCAAGCTAAGTCTTGAGCGTCAAATCATATTCCAGATTATCTCAATCTTTTTTCTTTATCAGTACGCAGATGTATTCGTTACGACGGCTTTATCTGTGCCCTGAGGGCGTTTAGCCACTCCTGTCAAGCTCCTCTCTGCCCAGACAATGGGACGGGATGAAGTTCCTTATCTTCTGACGCGTCATCAGAGCATCAGGGAATGGGAGTGGGGGTCGGTCTTCACTGTTATCTGCTCTTCACCGGCTTTCGGCCCATTTGTCAAGGATTGCCTTTCAAAGGCCTTCGCGCACATCCCTTAAGATTCGTACCCAGAATCTCATTCTCATGCATTAAGTTCGGAACTCCTCAACGAAATTTTTGACTCCTAGAAAATCTTTTTTTCTTATCATTGACTTGTATTTATGAATTTAATTTGAATGTTCAGTAAGGAAATAGATTTTTAATATGGTGTTTTTAATGGTTTTGTGGTTGCTTTTAGCTTGGTTTTGATGCACAGTTTTATGGCCATTCTTTCATTGATATTTGTTTATCTTGCACGAAGGCAACATGTGGATAGGCCCATCACCTTGAATCCGTGGAACACAGCTGTAACGACTCTTGATTATGACGTCCTGGCCTTTGACCTGACTTTCAAAAGGACGATTCAGAGGTCAGGACCTTCGTATGTTAGTACCTAACGACCTTACAGTCTTGCTTTAAGGGTCGTACAATCACAGTCATCTTGGTTCAAGTACCCGATGGGAAATCTTCTCCTCTTCGATTCTCATCTCCTCCGACGCTCGAGAAGCATAAACTCAACCACTTGAATCCATTAACTTCTTGATCGCCAGCCATCGCTGGGACGAAAAGAAGGACTCCTCCTCCTCCTCCTCCTCCTCCTCCTCCTCCTCCTCCCCCCTTACCCTTTCTCTATACGTGAGAAGAATTTTTTTTCCCAGGTGTTCCTCCCAGTCTCCAGAGCAGCACTCTTTTTTTTTCCCAGGTGCTCCTCCTCTTCTCTAGGTATCAAAAGAGTATTTCTTTTTTTCTTTTTTTTTTCCAAGGTGATCTTCCCTTCTGTTCTTATCCTGAAGAGCACTTTTTTTTTCCCCAGATGTTCTACCCTTCTCTCTTTTTCAGCCTGAAAAAAACACTTCCTTTTTTTTTCTCCCAGGTGTTCCTCCCCATCTTGCCTTATCCGCAGTAATCCTCTCTTGTTTTCCCAGGCGTTCCTCCCCTTCTGTGAATATACAGGACCTTTTTTTTTTTTCCCCTCCAATTATTCCTCCCCGTCTCTACTCATCTGCGTCTCTTCATGACTACTAGGGAGATCAGTATGGCGCAGGGAATCCAATCTCATTCCCTCCCCCCTCTTGTTGTTATCTCTCTCTCTCTCTCTCTCTCTCTCTCTCTCTCTCTCTCTCTCTCTCTCTCTCTCTCTCTCTCTCTCTCCCTCCACCCCCACCTTTCTCACACGCAGGATATTGCCGCCTCTCCTCTCTTCTTTACGTTCCATAAATCCTCCTCCCACCCCCCCAAAAAAAAGCGCTTTGGATCCTCTCCCGATATCACTTCTCGATGGTAATGCGTTTCCATTTTCTCCCCTTTTTTTTTTTTTTAATTCTCATTCCGACGGCGCGTTCCCTCTTTTAGTGTCGTTATTACGTTCCAAAGAATGCAATCAGTAGCGGATCGGAATGCATGTGATATCTAACTGGCGATAAGTTAGAGAGAGATCCCTTTACGCAACATGAGTTATATATATATATATATATATATATATATATATATATATATATATATATATATATATGTATGTGTGTGTGTGTGTGTGTGTGTGTGTGTGTTGATGTGATTATTACACGAAAGTGCACTTGGGAACTTTTCGTGTTTCATTTTCCCCGTGGACTCATAGGAATATATATATATATATATATATAATATATATATATATATATATATATATATATATATATATATATATATATATATATATATGTATATAGATTGATAGATAGATACATAGATAGATATACACACGCACATACATAAGGACACCATGACCTCACCTACGTCGATGTAAACAATGACCCCGAGGGAATTTAATCGGGCCCGGGGTTTCTGTCACTACGTAAAGGAAATGCTGGAGAATTTTTGCCGCTGTATCGCGTTTTACTGAAGTCGTTTTTCCCCGGCTGAGACATTTAATGGGAATCGGTCCAGCTTTTAGGGAGGGAGGGAGGTGAGGGGAGGTGGAGAGGTGAGGGGAGGTGGATGGTGGTGTTAGCGTTAGGCAGCGCGCTGCCTGGCGCTCCAGTTGGTGCTTCGACCTTATGGAATATTGATCTCGATGGTAGTTTGTTTCGCCATATGGTGGGTTAGCATTCTCTTAGGCTGATCGTTGTAGTGGGGTGGGGATTGCATCGCGGGGATGTCGTCATGGGTGATTAAAGCTTCAGCGAAACGATAGTTCCCGAAGTTTGAATCTACAGTGGCCCATGTGTGAATGATTTCAACTACTGGAACATTCATGGGTTTGGAATTGAATTCTTTGGAACTGAATTCTTCGCAGACGAAGTTTTGGGATTTGTATGTCTCGTGACCCAGTTTTGGAATTGAATTCCTCGCACCTTTGTTTTGGATCTGAATTCCTCCCACCTTTGTTTTGGAACTGAATTCTTCAAGTCCTAGTCCAGGAATTGAATTCACCGCATCCTAGTTAAGAAACTGAATTCTTCGCGTCCTATTCTTGGGGCTGAATTCTTCGAGCCTCAGTTTTGGATTTGAATTCCTCGCGTCCTAGTTTTTAGGGATTGAATTCCAGGGCGTCCGAGGAGGAGGAGGAGGAGGAGGTGTGTCCAGTAAGAATTCAAGATGTCTCGTTATCGTGGGGATCCCTGAGAGTGTATAGTTAAATAGAAGTTCTCAGAGTCGAACCTTCCCCTAAAAGGAAATCTTTCGTGTCTCCGTTTTAGAGCCAGTCATGACCATGGATCACAGAGCCATTTCTTATTGGAAGCCAAAAACAAAAAAAGGCCATCGTCTTTGATCAGCAACATGCCATTTTTTGTCCCGGTTAGAATAGGCAGTGTTCTTTGATCATCATTAACATACTAGATCTTCCAGTTAGAGAGACGTCTCCTTTGGGATGAACGAAGCAGTTGTTGATGTTTACAAGACAACATTGTGTGTGTGTGTGTGTGTGTGTGTGTGTGTGTGATCAACAAGCCAGCACTTTCTTATCTGTTGGTACACAAGCCAATCCATCTCATAGCCAAGCCTGTAACTCTGGTGGATAATCCAGCGTGGATGTATAAAGCCAACAGCCCTCCCATCACCAAAGCCAGCTCGCTCCCGTCACCAGCCACGCACGCATGGGTGAGAGAGCCAACGTCCCTCGTCTCTTGATCGGTAAGCCAAGGGCTCCCCAAGACAACACAGCTTCCCAAGCCACATACTTTTTTTTGTGTCATTCGTTGCAGCTGGTGGAATATAGAACTCCCCAGCTTGGCTCAAGGGTCACTTTGCTGTAGAGAGATTTGCGAACGTTGCCCTCCACAAAAGGGAATTTAGAGAGCTTTTTGATTCATTACAAGTTTATTTAGAGCTTTTCGATTCATTACAAGTTTATTGATAAGGTTGGCCCTACGTTGATGTCTGCAGTGGCTTGGTGTTATTTAAGTAAACTTTCAACCCCCTCTCGTTCTGTTGTCTTGTGACGACACACATGTATACTCATCTGTTGAAGGTTTTTGAATATATATGGGTGTGTATGGGTATGTATATTTGCGTGTGGGGACGTGTATGTATATACATGTGTATGGGGATGGGTTAGGCCATTTCTTTCGTCTGTTTCCTTGCGTTACCTCGCAAACGCGGGAAACAGCGACAAAGCAAAATAATAATAATAATAATAATAATGGGTGTGATTATCAACGTCACGAATCAAGAGATCGAAGCGACTGTCCTGTAAAGAAGAATTTGATCCTAAATCTTCAAGTCCCTTGGGTTAATTTGAGGTCATTCAAGGACTTCATCAAGGTCGGTTTATGTTGTGAATAGACGTCGGGTGGGGTGAGTCTCCCTCTTTAGCTCTTAGGACAAGCGACGGTTTTATTTTCCCCCCTCGTGTCTACTAGCTCTTTTATGCTTGATGCAGGCGGGCCATGCTTTCTCCAAGCACCGACCTCTCACATTCACTGCAGCCTTGCTTCGTAAGTACGCGCATTTCAAAAGCCTGGGAGAAATGGTCTTTTTTTTTTTATGTCACTTTTTATGTCGTATTAGGAGACGTTATGTGATGATGTTTTTTTTTCTCTCTCTCTTAGCTGTTTGAGCAAGACGGTTAAACCCTTAGGAATGATGGGATGGTCTTTGACCCAGCACTGAAAGATGAGGTCAAAGGTCATACTCAAGGGCCGTACCGTCGTGTTAAGGGATCGTGTACCGTCATGCTCAAGGATCGTACCGTCTTAGTTCGTGGTTCGTACCGTCGTGGCCAAGGATCGTACCGTCGTGTTCAAGGATCGCATCCTCGCCGTCCAGGACAGGTACCGTCGTGTTCAAGAGATGAGCATATCAGTGTACCTTGTGTGTGTTGTCACACTGATGTTTTGTTAGGGTAACGCGTTACTCCTACATACCTCGGGCAAAATATCTTCGTCGGTACTCGCCAGTAAATAGCTTGGTTAGTATATACACTCTCATCAGAACCTCACTTTCGAAGTCTTTTTTCTTCGGTCTCCTTCATATGTCCCTCAGTGGTGCAGTGGTTCGCGTTGCTGACTGTTCAATCCAGCAATGCCTAGGTTCGATCCACCGGCCTGGACAGTTGTGCACACAACACACGTCTGAGTTTGGTTATGGGAATTGTAGCCGGGGTATATATAGCACGTCTGCTGTGGTATACGTAGCTGATCTATAACTTATAAATCGGCTTGAGATTTCCCCATGGTGACCCACGTCTAGGGGCCTTAGTGAGGCTATCAGGAGTGGCCATGTCCGGAGACATGGCCCTCAGTGACGGGCCATAATGACCATACTAGTTACTGAAACTGAACATTTGCAGCGTGACATCCATAATGATTGATAATTAATGGACGATTATATCTTTTTTTTTGACAAACGAGGGAATGAAATCCCTTTTTTTTTTACCCATTTCGTCTATTGTTTTGATACTGAGAATCCAGCCAGCAAGGGAATTATGATAATCTCTTTTGATATGGCTCGATATAAATACATAATAAGATTGAACTAATGGTTTATTAAGATTTAATTGTTTGCAATCATTTCTTCCTCTATTTCTTCTCCCTCTCCACTGGGAGCCAAAGCTTGAGATCAGATATCATTGGCGGACGTGTGAATCGTTTAAGTTTGATCAGCAGAGCTGAAGCTGGCGAAAACGATGCCGCTCAAGCGTGTCAAGTTCCGAAGTCAGCTTTGGTTAATTTATATGCAAATGGATGAGTCAGTAAGTCGTAAAACTGGGATTGGTAAGCTTTAAGCTTATTATAACCCTCTTAATGTCTGGTGTGTCACCATCACCGTTTCACCATCTCCATCATCATTATCATTACTACCACACTGACTTCCTCTACCACCATCGCAGCTCCGACCATAGCCGCTACAGTTACCTTCACTACCACTGTGACCGTAAAACCACCACACTAACCACTTCGACTGAACCATAAAACACCATCACTGACCACCACTGCCACCCTACCGCTACCAAACACCATTACCGTTCTCCACCACTGACACCCCCAGCACACCACACCCTGTAACCACACAGTTCTCACCACACCATCCCCTCATCCCTACCACTGTACTCCCCCATACCACTCCATCACCACTAGTACACCGTCATATCACCCCCCATCACCAGTCCCATCCCAGCACCTCTTCTGTCCCCGCTACACTCACCTTCCACCTACCGCTGAAGCAGCAGGCCACATTGCTGCTCCCTGCTCTTCAACATTTGCTTTCTCCCCCATTCCTTAGCCTCCCCACACCTCTCACTCTCTCCCCAACCCTTTCCCTCCCAGCCTCCCACGGTACTGTTCGAAACCTGAGAGCCAGACCGTGAGGAGAAAACAGAAGGGCTTTTCGCCAAGTTAGTTATTTTTTCATACATTCTCGAACTTTTTCTTTTACGGGGTTTCGTGATGTTTACTGGGCGTGGCACCGGCGTAGTGTGGTGTGAACGTAGCGTGGAGCTTAAGTGTGGTGTGGTGTAGCGTAAAGCTAGAGTGTAGTGTGGTGTAGCGTTGAGTGTACTTAATTGGGTGTGGTGTAGCGTGAGGCTTGTTGCGTATCGTGTGATGTGAGTGTAGCGTTTAGCCACAGTGACATGGTGTCATGCAGGTGTGATGGAATAATGATGATAGTGATGATGATGATGATGATGATGATAGTGATGATGATGATGATGATGACGATAGTGATGATGATGATGATGATGAGATAGTGATGATGATGAGATAGTGATGATGATGATGATGATGATAGTGATGATGATGATGATGTGTGATGCTTAAAGAGTGATGGTGTATTATGCATATGTGTAGAGTGATGCAACATGATGGTGAAAGTGTGATGTTATAGTTATGTATAGGTAGTCTTTTGATACACTTCAGTATATTAGTCACAATAGGAAAGCATTTTTTTTTTTTTTTTACGTTTATATGCATTCGAAGTGCACTCACACGAGGCATTCATTATCGGTTATAGTTCGTATAATCGTCCGAAAAAAGGAGGAGGGGGAAAATTTGAATCAGGTCGGGTATATTGTCAGTGAATTGCGTTCCAATATCACGACGCGATAAGTTAGGGTGTTGTCAATAACACTTGAGAGGACACAGACTTGGGATTATGAAACACTTACAATACCCTTGTGCTATAATTACGAACTCGGCTCACTTAAAGGACTGAAGATTAATTGTTTGATGTTCCTGAAGGGATTGTGAGTAACTCATCCTCACGCACTTGTAGTGCACTTAAGAAATGTTTAAGACTCCGGGTATTGTACTTACAATCTATTGATTGATAGATACACCAAACCCAAGATCCTTTTATAGACTTAACGCTACACTTAAAAGTAATAAAGTAATAGAATGTAGCTCAGATAAGGAAGATTGTGGGTGATTGGTCATTCGCTATATACCTAAATAATTGTATAATCAATTATTGTCACCAGATGCAGTTGAATTCGTAAGATTATTTCAATACAAAGAGGGTACCAGAAACTCGTAATATCTTATTCTATACACATGTCTTTCAGCCCTTAAACACGACTATATACATACATATACATATATATATATATATATATATATATATATATATATATATATATATATATATATATATATATATATATATATAATTGATAAGCATGAAGAAGGGAAGGTACACTTCTTCCAACGAAAATTAACACAAAAATCATTTTTAGTTTCGTCTCATCACACCATGAACATGTTCTTTAATCCAAAAGTTATCACACACAAACACCATGAACATTGCAAAGCTTTTTAGGATCTTGTAACTTGATATCACCTTCCAGTCTGTTCATCTCGTCTCGTTTTGCCCTCTCCCGCTAGCCTTATATCCTCAACCATCACCGCCGGGAAGGTAAACTGAGTGTGTGTTCTTATGGTAATCCCTCAACTCTCGCCAGCTTCGTAAATACACATTGTTTTTCCAGGCTGAGGAAATACTATACCGAAGCCTCGCTTTGTATTTCACAGGGCGGAGCAATATTTCTCTTTTTTTCTTTTCGTGCTCACAACTCGAGTCAAATTTTTTCTGTTTTGGATCCCGATTATCGTTTAGTGAAAGACCGATTTTTGATCCCGATAATCAGTTGATGTAAGGCCGATTTTTTTTTTGGATCCCGATAATTGATTTATGGAAGGGCGAATCGTTGCTGTATTACTTGAGAAACACAGTTTTTATCGATCCATACTTTGCATGGACTATATCAAGCCATCGAAGGTGTAATAAAAATGAACACGTCTTCCTTTCTAGTGGTGAAGAACACTGCATTTCTGAACTTTATAAGGTATGCAGTGTGTGGCGTTGTGATAAACTACGGTATTAAATTGAAAAAAATAAGAAGAAAAAAAAAAAAAAAGAAATGATACATAGACTGTGACTCAGAAGGACGAAATGTGTGAATAATTTACGTGTGTGTGTGCCTCTCTCTGAAGGAGAGGAAGAGAGAAAGCGAGAGGTTATCGAATGGAACAAACTTCTCCTAAGTACATAGTGGTCTTTGAGACTCCTCTTAGCTACATCGTGGTCTGTGAGACTCCTCTTAGCTACATAGTGGTCTTTGAGACTCCTCTTAGCTACATCGTGGTCTGTGAGACTCCTCCTAACTACACCGTGGTCTGTGAGGAGACTCCTCCTCACTACATCGTGGTCTGTGAGCGGGTGCTGTGCGGTGAACGCCCCAAAAGCCAACAACTTCAAAAAACACCCGCATCGTATTTGAGGCCGCTAGGGAAAACCCCTTCCCCACCACCACCCAACCGCCACCATTCCGCCTCAGGGTACCATCGGCGCGAGTTCGGTCACCGCCACCACCATCATCACCACCACTATCACCACCATCACCACCACCACCATCACGTCGACCACGACCACAACCGCCACCACCACCGCCGCCATGCACAAAAAACGTGGTTGGCGGGCCTTGCTGAGCCGTCTACCGATGTTGGCTCTTCGCCTAAGAATGGTTCCTCGAGTCCATCCGACGCTGAGGGTTCCAAGGCTGCCAGGAGGCTTCGTCCACTTTATGAAGCCTGGAGTCAAGTACGAGAAGGTAAGTTGGAGAGAGAGGTTTTCCCTCCCTTGCGTTAGTAGACCATACGAATTGACTTAGTCATTTGATCTGGCTTGCCGCTCTCAGTGACTTGGATGTTAGAAATGGCCTGCAACTTTAGGCGACTCCACTGGAGCGAGCTGGCCACTGAAAATGACTTATTTGTTAGACCTAGCTTACCAGTGTCATTGACTGTCTCTTAGAACTGGATACAACTTTTAGTGACTCCACTGGAGCGAGCTTACCACTGGAAATGACTAAAGTCTGGTTAGTCGTTGACCACTTTAAAGGATGATACTTATGATAACTGGAGTGCTTGCCACTGGAAGTGAATGTTTCAGGGCTGACCACTGGGAAGAGGTGGCATTAGGAACTGATTAATAGTTTTAAGGAGGTAGACTAATGGAAGTAGTTGACCACGGATAGGGATACTGGACGGAAACTAGATGAGTTGATCAGTTGAAGGGATAGACCGTGGATGTATAGGTTAGCAGGTATGTTTACTAACGGTGTGTGACAACAGGTTGGTAAAGTGATAAGTGAGGGACCCACAGTGATCTCAGGGGCTGATAAGATACGAAAAAGTTGGTGAAGGTAAGTTAAAGTATAAGTAATGATAAACTAAGGAAGCCATGATGACCTGGGAATTTATTAGAAGTGGAGAGGTAAGTATATAAGAGCTGGAGAGAATCAAATTTAATGGCTGTGATGACGACGCGTAGGATTCATTAAGAAAAAATTCGAGAGGGTTGGTGACAGCTTTGTAAATTGCCACGCTTCACTAAGTAGAAATATCCGAGACAGAAGGTGGAAGAGTCCTGTCGTATGCATTACGTACTGAAAAGTGTCCATAAAGGAGGAAAGTCGGTTTGAACGCGACTACGACCTCCAAGCGTCAAAGTTGCCACAGTGTGATTTCTCCGTGTGGTAGAAATTACAGAGAGGTTCAGAATTGCTTTAC
This sequence comes from Panulirus ornatus, assembly GCF_036320965.1. NCBI lineage: Eukaryota > Metazoa > Arthropoda > Malacostraca > Decapoda > Palinuridae > Panulirus > Panulirus ornatus. Next base: position 5,545,150 of record NC_092269.1, read on the forward strand.
ATGTTCAACTAGAATGGATAGATTAATTCTGATAATGGATTGCTGGTTTGACTAACGTACTAATAACAAAAATCCTTGAAAATATTTTGAACTATGAGCTGAACGGAGTTGACAAGAGAGCAAATGTTTATATATATATATATATATATATATATATATATATATATATATATATATATATATTTATATATATATATATATATATATATATATATATATATATATATATATATATATATATATTCTTTCTTCTTTCAAACTATTCACCATTTCCCGCGTTAGCGAGGTAGCGGTAAGAACAGAGGACTGGGCCTTAGAGGGAATATCCTCACCTGTTCCTTGTTTTGGAAAATAAAAAAAAGTGTGTGTGTGTGTGTGGGAGGTACTATATAGCGTACAGTTAAAGAGAGAGGCAGGTTAGTTTAAAACCGTGAATGAAAAATTTAGAATTATCTCTTTGTCATGAAAATTGTCTGGAAGTTGTGTACATGGCGCAGCTCACAATGGAGCCCCGGTTTTAATTACCGTAATTTAGAAACTGGCTCGTTTTAAAACATCCCTGGGAAAACTTGTAGCTTCACCTGTTTCATGCCTTTGAAGTTTTCGTCTTAATGGGCTTTTTAGAATCAATTAGCGTTCAGTGCGAATCCTCAGCTGGTGAAGGTAAGAAGAGCCCGACACCGTTGTGCAGACCAACCTCAAAAGATATCGTTGTTAAGAGTTTATTTTCCCTTGGGGGTTTCCTGGCGCTACCTCGCTGACGTGGGAAACGGTATGTTCAGGCTTCTGTGCATGAGCGTTTTTGAATTTATTTCTGTGGGTGGAGAGGGCTCCAGTCACAGACAGAAATCCACATGAATGACATGTCTTAACTGGTATTTAAAGATGTGTAATGAAAGAGAAAAAGGAGAGACGGGGAAAAGTATTTACGAATTTTTGTAGAAAGTGGAAAAAAAAACAAAAACTTTATTGAATATTGTGAACTAGAAACATTGCCCTTTATTTTACGTATGAATATTTATAAACATAGACAAAAAACTGAAGACAAAATGAGACGTATTGTGTTATTATTTAATCATATATTTCATACCTTGATTATATAGAGAATTAGGCCATTATATATAAATTCCATCCAGCTTCATTATATATTTTAACTGCACAATTTTTCCCTGATTTTTGCACTGTCCTTTTCCCTTAAGTCATTCTCATTGTTCGCCTTAAATAAGACTTCCATTTTTTGGGGGGTTCCTTAATTGTCATTGCGTCACGCAGCGTTAACGCGTAATAGTTTGCCAGACGGTATTTCTGTGGCCATAATTAATGCAGCTTAATTACCTCAGATGCGTTTTTTATAGTGCGGTGGTAAAAGAAGGAAAATGGAGTAAGTGTCTGAAGTTTAAAGGCGCTCGGGAGGCTTCTAATATATATATATATATATATATATATATATATATATATATATATATATATATATATATATATATATATATATATATATATGTATATATATATATGTGTATATATATATATATATATATATATATATATATATATATATATATATATATATATATATATATATATATATTGTGAATAATGTATCGTTATTAGACGGAGCAGTTATGAGAGAAATGGATTTTGGAACTGCATCGCAATGAACTGCTTGTTAATCTTTTGATAATTCGTTGTATATATAAGAAAGATATTTGACATATATATATATATATTATTCCTTACCATTTACCAGACGTTGATGGGTTTCAAGTGTTTTCAAAGCTTGTAAATACAACACACAAGGGAGGAAACACTTTTAAAAATAAGTCATATATCATTCCATATCCATTTCACGACTGCAGGAGCGCGCCCCCCCCACGGTCGGGTTCCGAATCGATGACCTAGAAAATTTCGCGAGAAATTCAGGTGACTCCGATTTATGAGAGATTCGTACAGGGCGAAGCCAGTCCCTCGCTGGGTTACAACCATCCTGGGCTGGTTTACGACGGGGGATGGCCGTGACGTGAGACGTAACAAAGATGCATTAACCTCTCCAATACGAGGATACGATCCTTGATTACGACGGCACGATCCTAGGTTACGACGATGCGAGCCTAGGGAGTTGCTTGGTTACGTCGGTACGAGCACGACAGTACGATCCCTAAGTACGATGATGGGAACCATGAGCACGACAGTACGATCCTTTTGGTTACGAAGGTACGAGTCTTGGGTACGACGGTACGAGACTTGGTTTCGCCGGTACGAGTCTTGGCTACGACCCTTGGGTGTGGTGGACTAGGGTTTGATCTAAGGGTCAGAGGCCGGGTGATCATGGTCAAGGGTCGTAACACCCTGCTTAAGGGCCGTAATGACGTGCTCAATGGAATGTCATACCTTTTGTGGTGAATCGTCGTACCGTCTTGCTCGAGGGGCGTTCCGTCGTGCCGGAAAGTCGTACGCTCGGCTTTTAGCGTTAGTAAAGGTATAACCATCTCTCACTCTCTCTCTCTCTCTCTCTCTCTCTCTCTCTCTCTCTCTCTCTCTCTCTCTCTCTCTCTCTCTTTATCATTTTAACAAGCCAGCGTATATCTGTAATTGTAACCCTATATGAACAGTATAACATAAACAGGATTCGAACCCAGGACCTTTTCCATGGTATTCGGGGACGCTAACGTAAGACTAGGCTACGATTGTCCCCTTGTAGGGAGATGACTACTGGATTAAAAGCTCTGGATATAGTCACAGTTTGCTAGTGGGTAAATGTGGTGACTGGATTGCAACGCCTGCTGCTGCCACTATAATTTATAGACGACAGCTGAAGGAAGGAAACATGTTTCATGACTGGTTTTCCATTAATGATGACAAATAGCTCTCGAGTTTCTGATGGCTGTGGCTGATGGTAGACGAGTGAAAAGGCTTTGGAATATCAGTTCCCCTTGAACGCTGTACTGCAGATATCCATTAGTTTGTTTGATTGCTTGAATGCAAAGGTTGTGTGCGAGCAAATCCATGAAGGCTGCAGTGAATTTGTGTTAAAAGAGAGTGTGAAATATTTATAGAAATCCAGAGTTGGAATTCATTCGTTTGAATAATGAAATAACTCCTACGAGAGGCCACCAGCCCATTTTATATCGCGGTCTTGTTTCTATCCTTCATTATGATCAACACCTGGGGTGTCTCTGTGAGCAGTTTTAGTTATCGGGGTAAAACTTTTCAATTGACTCTTGGATTGAACTCGGGGTGATAGATTCAAGTTCCAGGATACTGAAAGTCGTGTGGGTTCCAGCTAGCCATCACTAAGGCTGAGTCCTAGTGTAGTTTAGGGAGAGCTGGTTTCCTTCAACGTCGCATACCTTAGAACGGCGTAGAAAAAAAAAAGAAATTATATATATATATATATATATATATATATATATATATTGGAAAGGATCACAATGTTTACCAAATGGCGTCCTAGCTTCGTCTCTTCGATGTATATCAACTGATTGTTATTTCTCTCTTGTGTCTCACCTGATGATGTGATTATTACACGAAATTGCACTTGGGAACTTTTCGTGTTTCATTTTCCCCGTGGACTCATAGGAATATATATATATATATATATATATATATATATATATATATATATATATATATATATATATATATATATATATATATATATATTGTATTTATCTATCATTTATGATTACCCAGTGACCCATTTCTGTGAAAGACCTTTGCGAGGGACCCACCCTGCAGCCCAGAACTGCACTACGTTCAGTAGCTGGGCAGACTCGCTCTAGATTGAGAAAGTCTTTTGAAGAGAGTGTACCTCCTAGTGATACAGCCTGGATATACATAAACATGTTTCACTCTCCCGGTGTGACGTATGACGCACATGTATCCTATGACACATAGTCAGGGCACGATCTATTATTGATAAGTTTGTCATGTTAGCTTAACGTAATTTATAGCAACTGCGGATAAAAGCAGTGATACGGGTACTGAAAGATTTATCCCACTAATGCGGCTCGTTACAATTTGCCAGCGTTGGACACATCATGTAAACAAGCGTATAAATTCTCTCTCAATCATGTAAACAGGAATGTATATATATATATTCTCTGTACTCTTTCTGTTATATTAGTCATTAATCGATAAATCAATATCAAGCGAATGTTTAGCTCTGTTGTTGATAGTAATGATGTGCTAATAGTTGAAACTTGTTTACAGCCGAGACGAAGGGAAGTGAAGTGATCTCTAAAACTCGACAACATGCAGAGTGTTCCCGCTGGTTCGAGAGGCCCCAAGATACAGGGTGTTTGAACCTCTTATCCTAACACCACCCTACCAACACCACCACCACCTCCTCCTTCGCCTACACCTCGCTAATGGAAACCCAGCCAACTTGACTACACCCGAATTGGCAGTCCAGTACAAGATCTCTCTCTCTCTCTCTCTCTCTCTCTCTCTCTCTCTCTCTCTCTCTCTCTCTCTCTCTCTCTCTCTCTCTCTCCTCTCACCCCCGTAGCGGCTTTTGTCCTGGGTCAACCCCCCTCCCCACACACACACACACACGATAGGGGTTTCAATATTTCGTATGTTTTCCGGGTGTTGAAAATATAGAGATCCTAGATGAACGATAGGTGTTAATAGAGTCATTTAGTTTCAAAAGCAGTCTTTGTTTTCGTACCTTCTGGGGAGGGGAAAACGATTCCCCCCATTGGCGTATTATATATTAAGGCCACATGTCTGGCATCACTCTTTCTCAAACACAGACGAGGAAGTTCAAGACCTTGGAAATCTCCTCGTTTAAATGAGTGGGAGGTAAAGACATTTTAGGTCTGTCTTGACGTCACCATGTTTCTTAGCCTACGCGAAAACCCGTGTCTCTGTGAAACGCGAGGTGTCCAGCGGCCTTCCTGTGTCACATGACTCAACCAGACCAATCAGCGTGTCTCCTCTGGTCTCACGTGACTTATCCTGGCCAATCAGCGTGTCTCCCTCCACGGCCTTCACGCGACCCGGCTAGACCAATCAACGTTTCTTTCCCTTACTCTCACGTGACCCAGCCCCGACCAATGAGCGCGTCTCTTCCCTTCATCATAGGATACAGTCAGCCATTTTTAGCGCATGCTCAGACCCCTCACTTGATCATCAGTCCGCCTCAGTAAGACTTTTTCACAGTATTTCCAAAGAGATCGGCTGAACACCCCCAGAAAAAATGGCATGCAACTTCTCCGTCATCTTAGCCGGCCGTAAATAAGGCTTGCGAAGTTAATGGTTCCGGAAGCAGTTTACAACTTTGTAATTGCTTTATATTTTTGCGTGTGGGTTTACGGGGTTTACGTCGATGGTTTACATCGTGTGTGTGTGTGTGTATCGCCCGCCCGCCTCTTCTCCGTTTGATGAAAATGGTGACTGTGTGTGTGTGTGTGTGTGTTGTGTGTGTGTGTGTGTGTGTGTGTGTTGTGAGATGAGGCTATGATTTTCGCATCTTCCTGCCTGTGGGATTGGGAAATGCATAGTTCTCATTTGCTGATTATAAAGCTATTAATTAGATTATTAGATCTTATATCACTTTTGAAGTTACGTGAATCTCATCACTTTGCACTTAAGTGGGAAAGGATCAGATGTGACGGTTTTATGAGACTGAAATACAAATGGTAAATGTATGGGTTGTATTCTGTATATTTTTCGGCCATGTTGAAATGTAGTACAGTTAATACATCTGTATTTACGATCCATTTTAACATGATTTATGAGAATGTAGGGTTTGTAGTGTGTTGTAGAGCACGAGGGATCAGAGCAGAGGTCAGTAGTAGAAACTTAAGTGTCCTTAAGTAAGAGCGCCATCACTTGTAGCCCCTTTTGTAAAGTGACAAGGCAATTGAAGTGTAGCCCTGTCTGTTTTAAGTGAGAACGCATGATAATGTCAGTTAAGTAAGGGCATTATCACTTTAATCCCGTCTCTCTTAAGTGAGGGCATAATAACATAACCTTTTGTTAAGTGAAAACAACTACTTAGAAAAGATATTTCATTTAGTCTTGCAGACTTAGTGGCGTTAAGTGCCTGACACACATCAATTGTTGCTAACGAATTGATACCACTGAAGGTAAACAAACACTTACACTGGTTATTTGAGCGTCTGGCTCACCACCTGTCTGGGTTCGTGGAGTCATAACTATCAAGTTATAACCCTGATTAGGAACTTATGATCACTTGTAGTTGTTGAAGACATAAGACAGTAAACCTTCTCATTGCATACATGGCTTTTTAACCATCCTGAACACTTTATGTTCAAGATAATTCTAAGACAGTACACGCTCTTGCTTCGTATGTGGCTCTCGGATTATCTTGAATATTAGAAGATGTTCAAGATAATTCTAAGTCCGTAAACTCCTTAACTGCTTAACTGGCCCTTTTAACAGATATTAAGAGACCGAAAGACGCTATTGATACATAAGGTGCACAAACGTTTGAAGTACTTTGCTCGAAATGTGAAATGTAATATAATCTTCTTTTTTTTTTTATCTTTCATAGACTTGCTGGGTAGCGGAGCGACATGGAAAGGTGAAGGAAGTTGTTTGGAAGGTTGAAGGAAGGTGTGTGGGGGGGGGATGATAGAAAGCGTAGGAGGGTGAAGGAAGGTACGGGAAGTTGAAAATACAGAAGGGTGAAGGAAGGAGTTAGAGAGTGAAGGAAGGTGTGAGAAAGTGAAGGAAGGAACGGGAGAGTGAAGGAAGGTGTGAGAGGTTGAAGGAAGGAACAGGAGAGTGAAGGAAGGTGTGAAAGGTTGAAGGAAGGAACGGGAGAGTGAAGGAAAGTCTGGAAGGGTGAAGGAAGATGTGGGAGGGTGAAGGAAGGAACGGGTGAGTGAATGAAGGTATGGAAGGGTGAAGGAAGATGTGGGAGGGTGAAGGAAGGAACGGGTGAGTGAATGAAGGTATAGAATATATTGAATGTAATTTCCAGGGTGTGTGTGTGTGGGGGGGGGTTTAATTTCCTCCTCCAGTATATGTAAGGCAACGCCTCTGACAGTGCAGCAGAATATGCTTAACCTAACGATCATTATCTGCTTGTTCAGTTCATTCCCGTAAATTTCATTCTTTGTGAACTTATACCGAAGACAAGTTTGACTTTCATTGATGCACTCGAAGAAGAAGAAGAAGAAAACCCAGTCTGCGTTACTCGTAATGCGATTGTATTACCGACGCGTCGTTTTCTTTACGGAATCTCGACTCTCAATATTTTGCAAGTTGCATTTGCCTTTGTGTCGCGTTCCTTTTGTTGTCGCAGAGAACTTAAGTAACCCCAAGAAAACCAGATTCACTTGCGACGGTGAGATGAGTCTCGTTTTCTGTGATAGGCTTCGTTTTCTGAGAGCCACACGCACACACACACACACACACACACACATACACACACACATTCTCTCTCTCTCTCTCTCTCTCTCTCTCTCTCTCTCTCTCTCTCTCTCTCTCTCTCTCACTATGGCCTAACCATAACCAGGAGAGGCGATTAAAGATGAACCATGTTTCGTGTCGTTTCACAAGAGTAAAAACTGATTCGCAGATTCACATAACGCCTCCCGAAGATGATTCGCTGGTAAGCCAGTAAATGAAACTTGATGTGTTTTGCTAAACTGTAGCAAGTGTCTCGAGGGCCGTGTTTGCTATAATTCTTCCTGTATTATAACATAATATCTGTATGGTTTAGTTATCTCGTAGGAATGTAATGTTTCTTAGGGTAATATATTATTGATAGATTATCTTATCATATTTTCTTGATTAAGAGGCTTTGAAAGGCTGTTAAATGTTACTTTGACTCTCGTTTTCTTTTTACCGTGAGAGGAAATTAGAAAGTATTCGTGTTTTCTTTCGATGAAAAATTATTTACATCGTGGTTTCCATTTTTTGGATATCATTCATTTTTCATTGAACAGGAAAGCACTCTGTGTGTGTGTGCTAGTGGCTACACTCAAGTGTATCTTGTAAGTGTGTCTTGAAATGTCTTAACTCCTTCCATTTTGAATAGATTTCGGTGGCGTACTGTTTCATATACAAGTATTCTTTACTCATTGTGTCGATTGCAAGTTTTAGATGTATTCTATTCCCGTTGTGTGAAACCGAGTTTAAATGCACGTCTTATTCAAGCAATGAAGATGATTCTTAGACCAAATACGCTCTCTGCATACACGACCCTTTGATCTTTTCATGTTACATTCTTAATAATTTTTCTGTGTATTTGCATGAATTTCATTAAGTTTAAGTCACAAGACCTTTAGTATATTATTTTATAAAACGAACAGTTGAGTAACTTTTTCATAAACGGGTTTTTGTGATAGATATAAAGATGGTATGCAACTTTGGATCCGAATGTCGAGTCTTTACAATAGTTATGCCTCGTATGGTTTCCATTTTCTCTGGAGGGGTAATTCTAAGTCCATTTTCTTCAATGCGCTCATTTTCTTTTGACGCTCGTTTTCCCTGAGATGGGAAGGCAAGTTGTTGAAGCGTAAGCTTCGTTACTTAGTCATGGGATTTTTTTTTCCCCTATTAGTATTCAAGTTTATTACGAACTCATTCATAGTATTCTAAAACTATGAAAAATAGAACTTGGACTCGCTAAGTTTAAAGCTTATATAAGAGTTATTAAGTACGGTTAAGAGATAACAATAGATAGTTCTTATCTGTATTTAGCATTACTGCCCATGTGTTCTCTCATTAGAGTTTTGTTGAACGTTTTTATAAGTGCATAGTTAGATCCACTGATTGCCATGTAGTGATAGATGATACAATTATGAACGATGATTGTATAATGTCTGTAAACTAATATGTGGGACGCCAACGTATCCGTCACACTCCACTGTAAAAAGAGAATTCAAAAGAAGATAAGAGTTTTGATAAATTAAATGAGACATTTAGAATGAGGAAACAAGGCTTCCTAGAACAAGGGAATACTACTTTGTAAGTAGCTGTTTCATGGAACACCCTCGAAATAGAAATAGAAAAACTATATAGAGTATATTTACATAGATTTTCCTTTGGTGGAGTATAAGACCTTTCAGTGGTCACAGTTTCAAGTGGAAGGATTTGCGACAGGGGCAAGTTATGGAACTCAGATCTACAAGTATATATGAGTAAGGTCTTTTGACAACGAGTTGTACTCCAGAAGAGGAGAAAAAGATTATATACGTGGAGTTTATACGATACTTAAAGAAAAAGATTCGAATAGAATCAGTGTATCGTTCTTAAGAGATAATGTATATGTATTGAAACAGACTTGTGTTCGCAAAGGAGAAGTTTGGAAAAGACAGGTTTTAGAGAGATCAGTGTTTTTAAGGCGAATCTTGGAAAGCAATAGTTTGAAAGAGGAGAAACCTAAATGTTTAAAAGAGTAAAGCTTGACTAACATTAGGTTTACAGAAGTCACATCTTTTGAAAAAGGACAACTTGGAAAACATGGACTTTGAAGCGGTGGCTGTTTCAAGGAGATATGTCTGAAAATGAACTTATATTGAAGTACAGACCTTAGGTTAATTTTTGTTCATAGACTGCGAATCACTGTTGAAAAGAGACACGACCTTAGCTTGGAGGAGACGACGAAGAGAGAGAGAGAGAGAAGAGAGAGAGAGAGAAGAGAGAGAGGAGAGAGAGAGAGGAGAGAGAGAGAGAGAGAGAGAGAGAGAGAGATTGTGTTGAAGCAAACGAGATCTTTTTAATCCTTTGGGTGCGAAGGCATTGTGGTAGAAGTGGCTGTAGGGGTTTAACTTCTATGGAGGTGTTGACACCGAGGCGGTGTTTTGCCGAGCGATAGTGGGTGAGGAGAGAAGATGGATGGCGTGGCCAAGAGGTGTGGAAGACAAACTGAAAAAAAAAACGTCTCGCGTGTCGAAGATTAACGAAGGCTTAAAGCGGTCGTGGTCTGCAGTGACCCAGGCTGCGCGTCATTCTTGAAGGCAGGGTAGAGTGTGACGATACGTTCGCTCACTTCGTTGTAGGCGCTGTCATGTCTCGTCACTGCGCAATGGGGTTACAGTTGGATTTTACGTTGTTGTTATTCCAGTCTTTCTTTCCGAACGTTCTCGTCGGGGATTTGTATAGAAAACGTGCGTCATGCGAAAAAGAGTATTACTTTCATTTATAAGTAACTAAAGTGTAGCTTTTTTTATAAGTAACTACAGTGTAGCTTGATTTATAAGTAACTACAGTGTAGCTTGATTTATAAGTAACTACATTGTAGCTTGATAGTACAGATGAATGGGTAAATAGAGTTACTGCTGTTGTTTCTTAAATACACGTCAATACTTATACTTAGATATTATAGATTTATTCTTTCCCCATATCTTCTTTCTTTTGTGAAAGTCGCATATTTATTTTTATAAGTGTGTATATTTATAAGTAGTATAGTCTTAGGAAAAATATTTTATCAAAGTGTGAAAATCGGTCTATCCTACAGGCACAGAGAATCCTGCCATATCCTACAGGCACAGAGAATCCTGCCATATCCTACAGGCACAGAGAATCCTGCCATATCCTACAGGCACAGAGAATCCTGTCATATCCTACAGCACAGAGAATCCTGCCATATCCTACAGGCACAGAGAATCCTGCCATATCCTACAGGCACAGAGAATCCTGTCATATCCTACAGGCACAGAGAATCCTGCCATATCCTACAGGCACAGAGAATCCTGCCATATCCTACAAGCACAGAGAATCCTGCCATATCCTACAGGCACAGAGAATCCTGTCATATCCTACAGGCACAGAGAATCCTGCCATATCCTACAGCACAGAGAATCCTGCCATATCCTACAGGCACAGAGAATCCTGCCATATCCTACAGGCACAGAGAATCCTGTCATATCCTACAGGCACAGAGAATCCTGTCATATCCTACAGGCACAGAGAATCCTGCCATATCCTACAGGCACAGAGAATCCTGCCATATCCTACAGGCACAGAGAATCCTGTCATATCCTACAGGCACAGAGAATCCTGCCATATCCTACAGGCACAGAGAATCCTGCCATATCCTACAGGCACAGAGAATCCTGCCATATCCTACAGGCACAGAGAATCCTGTCCAGGTAGGAATCCATATCTACGGCACAGAGAATTCCTGCCATATTTCCTACAGGCACAGAGAATCCTGCCATATCCTACAGGCACAGAGAATCCTGTCATATCCTACAGGCACAGAGAAATAGCCTGTCAACCTCATATCCTACAGGCACAGAGAATCCTGCCATATCCTACAGGCACAGAGAATCCTTCCGGTGGAGGAACCATTTTAAAACCAGCGAGTTTCCTTTCAGTTTCGACCATTGTGTGCCCTTCCGTTCGAATATTTTCATGTCGTCCCATCATAACTCCGGCCTGCAGTTCCTTCCCAACTTTGCACACAGTTTTGCCTGTCCGAAGATGGGCCATTGCCCCAACAGCAAATATTCCTTGCCATCATTTCTGATAGTCGAGGGGCGAAGGTCCTGTGGCATTCACAGCCATCGAGTTTGACTATATAGCCTTGTTGACCTTGCTGGAGAACCTGGAGACGGCAGCTTTAGCGTCGGGTTCAACGCTTGAGCACGTACGTGTGGTGCGATGTGGTGGCAAGCTTGAAGCTGAACGTTTGAATGTGTAGTTTGAGGGAAGTTAATGCCGTTTGAGCTCATTCAGATGTGAGATTACTGTATTGGTGCTTGAGCACACAAATGAAATGGAGTAATAGTCCTTATGACCCCCACGCTGCCTGAGACTGGATTAGCCACTCCTGTGATCCCCCATATAGCACCTTGGTCCATTTCAGATTTCTTAAAGGTAAAATTTTCTTTTGAGTGAGTTATATTTATTGTTATTATTATTATTATAGTAGTATTATTATTATTATTATTACTATTCTTCTTTCTTCTTCTTCTTATTATTATTATTATTGTTATTATTATTATTGTTATTATTATTATTAATTTATTATTATTAATTATTATTATATTATTATTATTACTATTATTATTATTATTACTATTATTATTATCATTATTATTGTTATTATTATTATTATTATTATTATTTATTACTGTTATTGTTATAATCATTATTATTATTATTATTATTATATATTATTATTATTATTATTATCATTATTATTATTATTATTATTATTATTATTATTATTATTATCATCATTATTATTTGAAGACTTAGGGTGTTCGGAACCCTCCATAGGCTACTGGTTTTCGACCCTAATGCATGTTTAGGAAAGCTCTCTTCTGCCCTGGAAAAAGTTAGTTCAATGAATCGTGCATGGCAGGTTCTGTTGCTGTAAATGAGCCGTGAATGATTTATTCTTGAATTGTAAATGAATCGTATATGGCTTGTTCTTAAACTGTAAATGAACTATGCATGATCTATCGTGAAGATGTAAATGAGTAGTGTCCATGACTTGTTCTTGGGTCGTAAATGAAATGGGCATGTTCCCTTCTAGAGCTGTAAATGAAGTGGGCATGACCATCTAGAGCTGTAAATGAAGTGGGCATGACCTCATCTAGAGCTGTAAATGAAGTGGGCATGACCTCTCTAGAGCTGTAAATGAAGTGGGCATGACCTCTCCTAGAGCTGTAAAATGTGCATGCATGTGGCTGAAAGAATGGGAGACCTCTTCTAGAGCTGTAAATGAAGTGGGCATGACCTCTCCTAGAGCTGTAAATGAAGTGGGCATGCCTTATTCTCTGAACCTGTAAGTGAATCGTGCATGCCAGGTTCCGGGCTGTAAATGAAGTGTGCATGACTTGCAGCGATAATGAAACGAAACAAGGCCCCGTTAAATAGGTGTAAATAAACGGTAAATGATTTATTCTAAGGAAGTAAAACTGTGAATGAGTAGTATAAATGAAACTGTGCATATGTTGATGTAGTGAGCGGGATTATTCGCGCATGACGATTTAAAAGCGATATAGGTCATATATACAATGATCTTTATTCGTATATAATCGTGCATGACGAATGAAAACTATGTCTATTAATCGTGCATGTGGAAGAAAAGCAGTTATATATATATATATATATATATATATATATATATATATATATATATATATATATATATATATATATATATCACGCGTTAGTATATAACTTCATAAATCGCGCATGACGAGCAAAAATCTGTTCCGTAACTAAAGCGCGTATAAACGAATTAAACCAGTCAATAACGAATTAAACCAGTAACTCATTCATCGTTTTAAAATGTTTCGTTGACAGTGCCTGACGTTTCGGGAACGGTAAAAATGATTTATGCTCGATTTATATTGGGGGAGAGAGAGAGAGAGAGAAGAGAGAGAGAGAGAGAGAGAGAGAGAGAGAGAGAGAGAGAGAGAGAGGCATTTGGAAACTCCTCTACCATACGGAGTATTTTCGTGATCTCACAGTAGATTCTCTCTCTCTCTCTCTCTCTCTCTCTCCTCTCTCTCTCTCCTCTCTCTCTCTCTCTTCTCTCTCTCTCTCTCTCTCGTTTCTTCCAACGGTTGCCAGACGCCACCCGACGTACGTAAGAAACGATGGATGATGATTCTGTGGGCCAGCCAGCCAGGTAATGAGGCGGAGGCGGTGAGATAGAGACGGTAAATCGTTAGCCAAGGCCCACGTCTTGTGGTGGGCGCTACGCGCTAGGCACCCCCCCCCCCCCCCCCCATTGCCTATTGGGAGATTCTCATTGTTGGCAACCCCACACGTTACGTTTTCTCTCGGTCCTGTTTACGTCTGCATCTTGTTTTCTGTCTCTCTTCCCTAACACACCCCTTCTCTCCCTGGCTGGACTGGAAGACTACGTATATTTTCAGGTACTTTTCTCTTTATCTAGAGGATGTGCACACACGCCTCTCTCTCTATCTCACGTTAAAGAGGGGGGAAGAGAGAGAGAGAGAGAGAGAGAGAGAGAGAGAGAGAGAGAGAGAGAGGTAGGGATGGTTGCCATAGGTCGCTGCCACACTGTATTATTCCTCCATACTTCATGATATTTATCGAAATATGTCATAAAAAAAGAGATATAATTTCTTTGTTTCTTCGAGGTATCAGTGTATGGCTATTGTATCATCAAGTGAATACTCATCATTTTCTGTGTCATATAAATTGTTTATGAAACTAATTCGGTGTATTTGATTGGCATAAGATACAGCATTGTGTATCATACAGGATGTATTGATTATACGACTCTGAAGCGTTGATATGCCGTTGGGTTGTAAACACCGTCGACTCTGTATGTGATTTTAACCCCAAGTGAATTTTTGAGATTTCCCACACACACACACACACACACACACACACACACAAAGAAAACATTTTGAAGAACACATGCGATGGCTTTCCCCCAAGTGGATACAGATTCATTTCATTCATCACATAACAGGATGGGGCCAGAGGTGATCAAGACTCATTTAGATTTTAACTCACAGTGTACCTTTAGCTCGACCGGTATTTAAATGGTATGCCTTGAATTTGCATACACATAAGTGTATGTTCCATCGCCAGATGGGAATATGGCCCGTTCTGACCTCGGTGTATGTCTGTGTATAGCAATCAGCTACTGGCTGTATTCTGTTTTCATACCGACTGGGTTACTGTGAATATTACAGTATATAGGTTAATGCTGGAAGGTATGCATTGTATATTGATACATATATACATGCTTGTGTAGTAATACATATTCATAGCTTATCCTAATGTGGATTACGTGATACATATATACATGTTTATACTGTTTGTCATAGGGTGATATGTATATACATATTTATACTTTAGTTAGTAAGGTAATATATATATATATATATATATATATATATAATATAATATATATATATATATATATATATATATATATATATATAATATATATATATAGATTTTATAAATAATATGTTTTTGCTGTTGTTGATCAGGTAATACATATATACATGCTTATACAGATGTTAATAAGATAATACATCTATATACATGTTTCTACAGATGTTGGTCAGGTAATACATATACACATGTTATACTGATGTTGAGAAAGCAATACAGATATTGCAACTCGCAGTACACCTGTACTAATATGAACTTAGCATTCATCATTACACTGTATTTTGTACAGTGCTAGAACGATTTATTTGGTAATCCATCAGAAATTGTGTAACATTGGTGATTTAGGCTCATGTATTTATAAAAAAACTGTCATTTTTTAATTGTGATGCAGATCCCGACGATATCTTTGCTTCTGTTATCAATGTTTATATCATTTCAAGGTACTTAAAACTCCTTATTGCTATTTACTCTGAGGCAGTTTTATATAAAGGGATAATTTGATTTAAAGGCCCCCCCCTTTTCGCATACCTTAATGCATAGTATTCACCAACCTTCATCCACATCAAAAACAATGGTCTGTGTGTACTTTTTCCCGCTCACTCGTAGCCATTTGAGTCTTCGTTCTCCAGTAGCAACCTCTTCCTCCTGCCCAGAGCCATTGTTATCGCTTAGCGGGGGCATCAACATTTGATATGCAATTCCTCCTTTGGTCCCAGCATGTTTAACTAGCTCTTCTACTTGGTAATGCTCTCGCTGAGACGATTCGCTTGTCTCTCCCCTTCGTCAGTAGTGGAAGGAAGCCCTTTCCCTCGTCGCGTCCCCTTCGCCAGTAGTTGTAAGAAGCCCTCCCTATATCTCCCTTTGTCAGTAGAGTTATAAGAAGCCCTTCTTTCGTCACCCCTTCGTCATTAGGTGTAAGAAGCCCTTCCTCTGTCTCCCCTTCGTCAGTAGTTGTAAAAAGTCTTTCCTTGGTCTTCCCTTCGTCAGTAAATGTAAGAACCCCTTCTTTTGTCTCTCCTTCATCAGCAGGTGTAAGTAGACCTTCCCTCGTTGCTCAAGGCTCGTTACGTCGTTCTCAAGGCTCGTTACGTCGTTCTCAAGGCTCGTTACGTCGTGCTCAAGGCTCGTTACGTCGTGCTCAAGGCTCGTTACGTCGTGCTCAAGGCTCGTTACGTCGTGCTCAAGGCTCGTTACGTCGTTCTCAAGGCTCGTTACGTCGTGCTCAAGGCTCGTTACGTCGTGCTCAAGGCTCGTTACGTCGTGCTCAAGGCTCGTTACGTCGTTCTCAAGGCTCGTTACGTCGTTCTCAAGGCTCGTTACGTCGTGCTCAAGGCTCGTTACGTCGTTCTCAAGGCTCGTTACGTCGTTCTCAAGGCTCGTTACGTCGTTCTCAAGGCTCGTTACGTCGTTCTCAAGGCTCGTTACGTCGTTCTCAAGGCTCGTTACGTCGTTCTCAAGGCTCGTTACGTCGTTCTCAAGGCTCGTTACGTCGTTCTCAAGGCTCGTTACGTCGTTCTCAAGGCTCGTTACGTCGTTCTCAAGGCTCGTTACGTCGTTCTCAAGGCTCGTTACGTCGTTCTCAAGGCTCGTTACGTCGTTCTCAAGGCTCGTTACGTCGTTCTCAAGGCTCGTTACGTCGTGCTCAAGGCTCGTTACGTCGTTCTCAAGGCTCGTTACGTCGTGCTCAAGGCTCGTTACGTCGTGCTCAAGGCTCGTTACGTCGTTCTCAAGGCTCGTTACGTCGTTCTCAAGGCTCGTTACGTCGTTCTCAAGGCTCGTTACGTCGTTCTCAAGGCTCGTTACGTCGTTCTCAAGGCTCGTTACGTCGTTCTCAAGGCTCGTTACGTCGTGCTCAAGGCTCGTTACGTCGTTCTCAAGGCTCGTTACGTCGTTCTCAAGGCTCGTTACGTCGTGCTCAAGGCTCGTTACGTCGTTCTCAAGGCTCGTTACGTCGTGCTCAAGGCTCGTTACGTCGTTCTCAAGGCTCGTTACGTCGTTCTCAAGGCTCGTTACGTCGTTCTCAAGGCTCGTTACGTCGTTCTCAAGGCTCGTTACGTCGTTCTCAAGGCTCGTTACGTCGTTCTCAAGGCTCGTTACGTCGTGCTCAAGGCTCGTTACGTCGTTCTCAAGGCTCGTTACGTCGTGCTCAAGGCTCGTTACGTCGTGCTCAAGGCTCGTTACGTCGTTCTCAAGGCTCGTTACGTCGTTCTCAAGGCTCGTTACGTCGTTCTCAAGGCTCGTTACGTCGTGCTCAAGGCTCGTTACGTCGTTCTCAAGGCTCGTTACGTCGTTCTCAAGGCTCGTTACGTCGTGCTCAAGGCTCGTTACGTCGTGCTCAAGGCTCGTTACGTCGTTCTCAAGGCTCGTTACGTCGTTCTCAAGGCTCGTTACGTCGTTCTCAAGGCTCGTTACGTCGTTCTCAAGGCTCGTTACGTCGTTCTCAAGGCTCGTTACGTCGTTCTCAAGGCTCGTTACGTCGTTCTCAAGGCTCGTTACGTCGTTCTCAAGGCTCGTTACGTCGTTCTCAAGGCTCGTTACGTCGTTCTCAAGGCTCGTTACGTCGTTCTCAAGGCTCGTTACGTCGTTCTCAAGGCTCGTTACGTCGTGCTCAAGGCTCGTTACGTCGTTCTCAAGGCTCGTTACGTCGTTCTCAAGGCTCGTTACGTCGTGCTCAAGGCTCGTTACGTCGTTCTCAAGGCTCGTTACGTCGTGCTCAAGGCTCGTTACGTCGTTCTCAAGGCTCGTTACGTCGTTCTCAAGGCTCGTTACGTCGTGCTCAAGGCTCGTTACGTCGTGCTCAAGGCTCGTTACGTCGTTCTCAAGGCTCGTTACGTCGTGCTCAAGGCTCGTTACGTCGTGCTCAAGGCTCGTTACGTCGTGCTCAAGGCTCGTTACGTCGTGCTCAAGGCTCGTTACGTCGTGCTCAAGGCTCGTTACGTCGTTCTCAAGGCTCGTTACGTCGTGCTCAAGGCTCGTTACGTCGTTCTCAAGGCTCGTTACGTCGTGCTCAAGGCTCGTTACGTCGTGCTCAAGGCTCGTTACGTCGTGCTCAAGGCTCGTTACGTCGTGCTCAAGGCTCGTTACGTCGTTCTCAAGGCTCGTTACGTCGTTCTCAAGGCTCGTTACGTCGTGCTCAAGGCTCGTTACGTCGTGCTCAAGGCTCGTTACGTCGTGCTCAAGGCTCGTTACGTCGTGCTCAAGGCTCGTTACGTCGTGCTCAAGGCTCGTTACGTCGTTCTCAAGGCTCGTTACGTCGTGCTCAAGGCTCGTTACGTCGTGCTCAAGGCTCGTTACGTCGTTCTCAAGGCTCGTTACGTCGTTCTCAAGGCTCGTTACGTCGTTCTCAAGGCTCGTTACGTCGTGCTCAAGGCTCGTTACGTCGTTCTCAAGGCTCGTTACGTCGTGCTCAAGGCTCGTTACGTCGTGCTCAAGGCTCGTTACGTCGTGCTCAAGGCTCGTTACGTCGTGCTCAAGGCTCGTTACGTCGTTCTCAAGGCTCGTTACGTCGTTCTCAAGGCTCGTTACGTCGTTCTCAAGGCTCGTTACGTCGTTCTCAAGGCTCGTTACGTCGTGCTCAAGGCTCGTTACGTCGTGCTCAAGGCTCGTTACGTCGTGCTCAAGGCTCGTTACGTCGTTCTCAAGGCTCGTTACGTCGTGCTCAAGGCTCGTTACGTCGTGCTCAAGGCTCGTTACGTCGTTCTCAAGGCTCGTTACGTCGTTCTCAAGGCTCGTTACGTCGTTCTCAAGGCTCGTTACGTCGTTCTCAAGGCTCGTTACGTCGTTCTCAAGGCTCGTTACGTCGTTCTCAAGGCTCGTTACGTCGTTCTCAAGGCTCGTTACGTCGTGCTCAAGGCTCGTTACGTCGTGCTCAAGGCTCGTTACGTCGTGCTCAAGGCTCGTTACGTCGTTCTCAAGGCTCGTTACGTCGTGCTCAAGGCTCGTTACGTCGTTCTCAAGGCTCGTTACGTCGTTCTCAAGGCTCGTTACGTCGTGCTCAAGGCTCGTTACGTCGTTCTCAAGGCTCGTTACGTCGTTCTCAAGGCTCGTTACGTCGTTCTCAAGGCTCGTTACGTCGTTCTCAAGGCTCGTTACGTCGTTCTCAAGGCTCGTTACGTCGTTCTCAAGGCTCGTTACGTCGTTCTCAAGGCTCGTTACGTCGTGCTCAAGGCTCGTTACGTCGTTCTCAAGGCTCGTTACGTCGTTCTCAAGGCTCGTTACGTCGTTCTCAAGGCTCGTTACGTCGTTCTCAAGGCTCGTTACGTCGTGCTCAAGGCTCGTTACGTCGTGCTCAAGGCTCGTTACGTCGTTCTCAAGGCTCGTTACGTCGTGCTCAAGGCTCGTTACGTCGTTCTCAAGGCTCGTTACGTCGTTCTCAAGGCTCGTTACGTCGTGCTCAAGGCTCGTTACGTCGTTCTCAAGGCTCGTTACGTCGTTCTCAAGGCTCGTTACGTCGTTCTCAAGGCTCGTTACGTCGTGCTCAAGGCTCGTTACGTCGTTCTCAAGGCTCGTTACGTCGTTCTCAAGGCTCGTTACGTCGTTCTCAAGGCTCGTTACGTCGTTCTCAAGGCTCGTTACGTCGTTCTCAAGGCTCGTTACGTCGTTCTCAAGGCTCGTTACGTCGTTCTCAAGGCTCGTTACGTCGTTCTCAAGGCTCGTTACGTCGTGCTCAAGGCTCGTTACGTCGTGCTCAAGGCTCGTTACGTCGTTCTCAAGGCTCGTTACGTCGTTCTCAAGGCTCGTTACGTCGTGCTCAAGGCTCGTTACGTCGTGCTCAAGGCTCGTTACGTCGTTCTCAAGGCTCGTTACGTCGTTCTCAAGGCTCGTTACGTCGTTCTCAAGGCTCGTTACGTCGTTCTCAAGGCTCGTTACGTCGTTCTCAAGGCTCGTTACGTCGTTCTCAAGGCTCGTTACGTCGTTCTCAAGGCTCGTTACGTCGTTCTCAAGGCTCGTTACGTCGTTCTCAAGGCTCGTTACGTCGTTCTCAAGGCTCGTTACGTCGTGCTCAAGGCTCGTTACGTCGTGCTCAAGGCTCGTTACGTCGTGCTCAAGGCTCGTTACGTCGTGCTCAAGGCTCGTTACGTCGTTCTCAAGGCTCGTTACGTCGTTCTCAAGGCTCGTTACGTCGTGCTCAAGGCTCGTTACGTCGTTCTCAAGGCTCGTTACGTCGTTCTCAAGGCTCGTTACGTCGTGCTCAAGGCTCGTTACGTCGTTCTCAAGGCTCGTTACGTCGTTCTCAAGGCTCGTTACGTCGTGCTCAAGGCTCGTTACGTCGTGCTCAAGGCTCGTTACGTCGTTCTCAAGGCTCGTTACGTCGTGCTCAAGGCTCGTTACGTCGTTCTCAAGGCTCGTTACGTCGTGCTCAAGGCTCGTTACGTCGTGCTCAAGGCTCGTTACGTCGTTCTCAAGGCTCGTTACGTCGTTCTCAAGGCTCGTTACGTCGTTCTCAAGGCTCGTTACGTCGTGCTCAAGGCTCGTTACGTCGTGCTCAAGGCTCGTTACGTCGTGCTCAAGGCTCGTTACGTCGTGCTCAAGGCTCGTTACGTCGTTCTCAAGGCTCGTTACGTCGTTCTCAAGGCTCGTTACGTCGTGCTCAAGGCTCGTTACGTCGTGCTCAAGGCTCGTTACGTCGTGCTCAAGGCTCGTTACGTCGTGCTCAAGGCTCGTTACGTCGTTCTCAAGGCTCGTTACGTCGTTCTCAAGGCTCGTTACGTCGTTCTCAAGGCTCGTTACGTCGTGCTCAAGGCTCGTTACGTCGTTCTCAAGGCTCGTTACGTCGTGCTCAAGGCTCGTTACGTCGTTCTCAAGGCTCGTTACGTCGTTCTCAAGGCTCGTTACGTCGTTCTCAAGGCTCGTTACGTCGTTCTCAAGGCTCGTTACGTCGTTCTCAAGGCTCGTTACGTCGTGCTCAAGGCTCGTTACGTCGTGCTCAAGGCTCGTTACGTCGTTCTCAAGGCTCGTTACGTCGTGCTCAAGGCTCGTTACGTCGTGCTCAAGGCTCGTTACGTCGTGCTCAAGGCTCGTTACGTCGTTCTCAAGGCTCGTTACGTCGTGCTCAAGGCTCGTTACGTCGTTCTCAAGGCTCGTTACGTCGTGCTCAAGGCTCGTTACGTCGTGCTCAAGGCTCGTTACGTCGTGCTCAAGGCTCGTTACGTCGTGCTCAAGGCTCGTTACGTCGTGCTCAAGGCTCGTTACGTCGTGCTCAAGGCTCGTTACGTCGTTCTCAAGGCTCGTTACGTCGTTCTCAAGGCTCGTTACGTCGTGCTCAAGGCTCGTTACGTCGTTCTCAAGGCTCGTTACGTCGTTCTCAAGGCTCGTTACGTCGTGCTCAAGGCTCGTTACGTCGTTCTCAAGGCTCGTTACGTCGTGCTCAAGGCTCGTTACGTCGTTCTCAAGGCTCGTTACGTCGTTCTCAAGGCTCGTTACGTCGTTCTCAAGGCTCGTTACGTCGTGCTCAAGGCTCGTTACGTCGTGCTCAAGGCTCGTTACGTCGTGCTCAAGGCTCGTTACGTCGTTCTCAAGGCTCGTTACGTCGTGCTCAAGGCTCGTTACGTCGTGCTCAAGGCTCGTTACGTCGTTCTCAAGGCTCGTTACGTCGTGCTCAAGGCTCGTTACGTCGTTCTCAAGGCTCGTTACGTCGTTCTCAAGGCTCGTTACGTCGTTCTCAAGGCTCGTTACGTCGTTCTCAAGGCTCGTTACGTCGTTCTCAAGGCTCGTTACGTCGTTCTCAAGGCTCGTTACGTCGTTCTCAAGGCTCGTTACGTCGTGCTCAAGGCTCGTTACGTCGTTCTCAAGGCTCGTTACGTCGTTCTCAAGGCTCGTTACGTCGTGCTCAAGGCTCGTTACGTCGTTCTCAAGGCTCGTTACGTCGTTCTCAAGGCTCGTTACGTCGTTCTCAAGGCTCGTTACGTCGTGCTCAAGGCTCGTTACGTCGTTCTCAAGGCTCGTTACGTCGTTCTCAAGGCTCGTTACGTCGTTCTCAAGGCTCGTTACGTCGTTCTCAAGGCTCGTTACGTCGTGCTCAAGGCTCGTTACGTCGTTCTCAAGGCTCGTTACGTCGTTCTCAAGGCTCGTTACGTCGTTCTCAAGGCTCGTTACGTCGTGCTCAAGGCTCGTTACGTCGTTCTCAAGGCTCGTTACGTCGTTCTCAAGGCTCGTTACGTCGTTCTCAAGGCTCGTTACGTCGTGCTCAAGGCTCGTTACGTCGTTCTCAAGGCTCGTTACGTCGTTCTCAAGGCTCGTTACGTCGTTCTCAAGGCTCGTTACGTCGTTCTCAAGGCTCGTTACGTCGTTCTCAAGGCTCGTTACGTCGTTCTCAAGGCTCGTTACGTCGTTCTCAAGGCTCGTTACGTCGTTCTCAAGGCTCGTTACGTCGTTCTCAAGGCTCGTTACGTCGTTCTCAAGGCTCGTTACGTCGTTCTCAAGGCTCGTTACGTCGTGCTCAAGGCTCGTTACGTCGTTCTCAAGGCTCGTTACGTCGTTCTCAAGGCTCGTTACGTCGTTCTCAAGGCTCGTTACGTCGTTCTCAAGGCTCGTTACGTCGTGCTCAAGGCTCGTTACGTCGTTCTCAAGGCTCGTTACGTCGTTCTCAAGGCTCGTTACGTCGTGCTCAAGGCTCGTTACGTCGTTCTCAAGGCTCGTTACGTCGTGCTCAAGGCTCGTTACGTCGTTCTCAAGGCTCGTACGTCGTGCTCAAGGCTCGTTACGTCGTTCTCATCTCAAGGCTCGTTACGTCGTGCTCAAGGCTCGTTACGTCGTGCTCAAGGCTCGTTACGTCGTGCTCAAGGCTCGTTACGTCGTGCTCAAGGCTCGTTACGTCGTTCTCAAGGCTCGTTACGTCGTGCTCAAGGCTCGTTACGTCGTGCTCAAGGCTCGTTACGTCGTGCTCAAGGCTCGTTACGTCGTTCTCAAGGCTCGGTACGTCGTGCTCAGGGCTCGTTACGTCGTGCTCAAGGCTCGGTACATCGTGCTCAAGGGCGACAAACGCTCCGGCGACGTCGCGATCAAGGGTCGCCAGGTCTTCCTCGAATTCGCTAACGTCGTACTCAAGAGCCGAAGCGTCACGCTTCAAGATTACTACAGGTCGTCCTTCAGGGGTCGTAACCTCGTGCTCGGGGGTTCAGTGTCAATGTGGTCAACATAGATATATACACACCATCCGTCGTGGATGTTAATACAGTCGGAAATTCATTTCCAGTTTGTGAGGAGAACGAAAGAGCACTAAAGCAGTTTTGTATTGACGCGCCAGCCTGTGGCGTGTTAACAACGCCTCCTTGCGTCCAGTGCTGGGAAGTGTTTGAAACGGTTCGCCAATCTTGTCTGCTGTTGTAAAACTCCATCCTCTCCCAGCACTTAATTTCGAACCCTTCGTCGGTAGAAACCCCAGAAAACCTCTTCATTGCCCCTCCTGTGCTTTTTTTTCCCCCTATTGATGCCGCGTCTCACTCTGAGAGCGGCTCATTACTGCCCAGGGAAAAGATTACTGATTAATTGCGGTAAATCAATCGAAAGTGACTTTGCGTTCGACCTTCCCCTCCTCCTCTCGTCGGTATTGCACGCCTATCCGTACCGCACCCCGGACTCTCTGCCACCGAAGAAAATGAAGATCCCGTTTTCGTCATAGTGTGGCCGATCTCGCGAAGGAATTGAAGGCTCGGGATGGCTTATAAATTGGCTCACTTGAGTGGCCTTTACCATAACCTCCCGGGCACACACACACACACACACACACACACACACACACACACGTATCAGCCCTGTGGTTAGAGCCGGTGGCTACAAGATGCAGATTGCCTGGGTTCCGGTTCCTTTAAGGTCTCGCCTTCTCAAATGTGCATGTGGGGAGACGCTCTCGTGTTCAGGAAATGACGGAGTGGAACTTTTTTTTTGAACTGACCGACTGAAAATGTTTCATGTGTCACTGCCCTAGGAAAGCTGGTGGGGTTTTCATGTTCTGAATTGTCTTATGAATGACTTTGATTATTGCTATAGAATGGTTGAGGAAGACCAGGGGCTTGACTGTGGGTAGAAGGCTCTGGTTGGGGTACAACAAATTGGACACGACAGTAGAAAGCGGTCGATTGCAAATGAGGCCATTGATCGTTTGTGCTTGACGCTACCTCGCTAAGAGACAGGAATAAGCGAGAGATACATTACCATGGCATAAATAATGATCATGTGATCGTATATGTATATATATATATTCATACCATTCGCCATTTCCCGCGTTAGCGAGGTAGCATTAAGAACAGAGGACTGGGCCTTTGAGGGAATATCCTCACCTGGCCCCATTCTCTGTTCCCTCTTTTGGAAAATTAAAAAAAAAACGAGAGGGGAGGATTTCCAGCCCCCCGCTCCCTCCCCTTTTAGTCGCCTCTACGACACGCAGGGAATACGTGGGAAGTATTCTTTCTCCCCTATCCCCAGGGATAATATATATATATATATATATATATATATATATATATATATATATATATATATATTTGCAAGAACCAGGTGCAGCAGTTGCATGCTTGAAGGACTCGTCCCAAGAGGGGGAGGCACAGGGCAGCGCCCTACCTCAAGTGGCCATGATCAATATTGGTGAGTGGCCTGTAGGCCTTCAGAACAGCCACAGGAGTGTCGAAGGACAGGACAAGCTTGCTAGGTATGCGAGGATTCCTTCCCTCCCTCCTTCCTCCCTCCTTCCCTCCCTCCCTCCTTCACCACCATCCCTCGGAGGGCATGGGAGCTGGCCATCCCTCGCCTTTATAGCTTGCCCTGCTAACACCAAGGAGGGGGGATGGTTGCTGCAGTAACATCATTTCCCAGTGGTCGTCAACTCCCATCCACGAAGGCCGCCGCCTCGTCCTTCCTCCCCATCCGCGTTTATACCCAGTTCCATGTCTCTCTCTCTCTCTCTCTCTCTCTCTCTCTCTCTCTCTCTCTCTCTCTCTCTCTCCTCTCTCTCTCTCTCTCTCTCTCTTTTCCACCCTCGACTACGAGTAACTGAGCACTACATAAGTAATTATCTTCCTTTTTTTTTTTTTTTTTCTTGTCTCCGCTACGGCTCGCCTTGTGCCATATACCCAGGGCCCTGCTACATGTGAAGTGGTGGCCTAGATAACCATCGCCGGGTGAACGACAGATCCCGTAAGCCTCACGGGAGGAGTCTCCATACGCCTCCTGTAATATAGTCATAGGCGTGTTCAGGGACGGAACACACACACACACACACACACACACACACACACCACTGGGGGGGTCATGCCGCCAAGATTTAGATGGCTGCTGTCTCGATATGAGGCAGTAGTGTCCAACACTGACGCCATTCCAAGCTCCCGGTGTGCGTCATTACCAGGTGTTGTGTGAGCAAACACCGGCTCCTGGCTCTCGTATTTAAGGGGTAGTGGGGGTGGTTTAGGGGGTGCTATTGCGTTACTGAATCAGTAGATTAACGCAAGGTGGGTGTGAGATTAAGAAGGTGTTTTGGGACGTGCCGCTCGTGTCTGCTAATGCCTGGTTGAGGTGTGGTTTTGAACTGATCCCACTGGAGCACCCACGGGAACGACCCTTGAGCAGCTTTGGCCCTCCTGACCTTTGACCTCTATTAAGGATGAGGTCAGAGGTCTGCTCCCGTACCGAAGGGTTTGTCCCATGGTGCTTGAAGGATCGTAAAGTCTTCCTCAGGGGTCGTGCCGTCGTGTTCAAGGACCGTACCGTCGTGTTCAAGGACCGTACCGTCGTGCTTAAGGACCGTACCGTCGTGTTCAAAGACCGTACCGTCGTGTTCAAGGACCGTACCGTCGTGTTCATGGCCGTACCGTCGTGTTTAAGGACCGTACCGTCGTGTTCAAGGACCGTACCGTCGTGTTCAAGGACCGTATCGTCGTGTTCAAGGACCGTACCGTCGTGTTCAAGGACCGTACCGTCATGTTCAAGGACCGTACCGTCATGTTCAGTGACCGTATCGTCGTGTTCAAGGACCGTACCGCTGTTCAGGACCGTCGTCGTGTTCAAGTGACCGTACCGTCATGTTCAGGGACCGTACCGTCGTGTTCAGTAGACCGTACCGTCGTGTTCAAGGACCGTACCGTCGTGTTCAAGGACCGTACCGTCGTGTTCAAGGACCGTACCGTCGTGCTCAAGGACCGTACCGTCATGTTCAAGGACCGTACCGTCATGTTCAGTGACCGTATCGTCGTGTTCAGTGACCGTATCGTCGTGTTCAGTGACCGTACCGTCGTGTTCAAGGACCGTACCGTCGTGTTCAAGGACCGTACCATCTTCCTTCAGGACCGTACCGTCGCGCCTGGTGGGGGAAACTCTCATAAGAAATTCTTAACGTCGCTAATAGCAGCAAGGAACTCTTGGATTCTTGAGTAGCTACGTGCCATTTCCCCGCTCGTTTGAGTCATGGGGGTAATTCCGTGGGAGCAATCATCATTGACATTAAGTCACTGTGGGGGGAGCGTCTGACACTTATGATATTTGAAAGGGGTGGTAAAATACCATTTTTTCCCCTCCTCCTCTACCCCCTTTTCGTTTTCCCACTGGGCTTGTCATTCGCGTGTTGCATCAGTGCACTGCGATGCTCTGTGGTCTGGGAGATGATTCAGTTTTTGCGAACGAGTCGTAAGAAATAATGAGGAAGGAAATGAGATCGTTCGTATAAACGTTCGTTCGTCCGTCCGTCCGTGACTGAAGTCGTGGATGGTGGTCGTTCGTGAAGACACGAACACAGAATAAGGTTCTGTTTCCCGTCATTCGTTCACCTTATGGTACCAGAATTCCGTGCCCCTCTGAGGCACCCAGCGACTCGACCTCCCCTCCCTTCTCCTCACCTTACCAGTCAGCCAAAAATAGATACAGCTTCCACCACCACATCAAACCTGCCAAACTAGGCGACAGCCGCACTTCGTAACGACCAACCGATGAATGACAGAACCAGTCAACCGGTCATTATACTCAGCTTACTCAAAAGCAAACCATCACACAGTCCGAAATGCATATGGCTGGCTTTAACAAGGGTAAACGAAACCTAAGTGTAACTTCAGTGCCCTTTTTGCAAAGGTATTTTTGTTATAAGCTTATGATTTTATAAGTTTGTACAGTGCCTTTTATAACCTCAGTTCGACCATCGCATTTTTATTTGTGGATTTGTAGGGATTATATTTGTAGTGTTTCAGGGACATTACAGTGCTGAGTCGATCTAGGTCGGTACTGTGTGCCTGCAAGGTCGATAATGCTACCACCACACGCGTCTTAAGGCACCTTCATGGCCGGCTTGGTGCTTGGTGGATAGGAAACATCTGTGATGTCACAGGGCGCCTCCTGCAGACCAGCCAACAGTGGGATGAACGCCTGGAGTCCAGCCTGCACGGGGGGGAAAAGCATTCATTTGCATACACACAGTGACACTCCATATTCCTAAGGCTAATGCCGGAGGTGTGGATGTCGGGGTCCGTGATGGTGATGGCGCCTTGACCCTCCTTGATGGTGAGGGCGACTTGACCCTCTGTGATGGTGAGGGCGCCTTACGTATCCATGATGGTGAGGGCGTCTTGAGCCCCCCGTGATGGTGAGGGCGCCTTGACCCTCCTTGATGGTGAGGGCGCCTTACGTATCCATGATGGTGAGGGCGTCTTGACCCTCTGTGATGGTGAGGGAGACTCGAGTCCAAGATGATGACCGGCCCTTTAAAAATTCAAGTGAAACGCCAGGTCATCGTGGCTTTATGTAGAGGTACCTAACGGTCAGTCCTCATGTGGCTGGTCTCCACACACAAACTGTAGGAAGCAGCAGTAGCAGTAGCAGTCATTCTCCTAGCCACGATCCTCAAGCTTTTAAAGCCGTGTGATTGCCACTTCCCTCACATAAACTTGAATATGTAATGGAAACGGTTCATAATATGTGTTTAAAGAGATGATTATTTTTCAAAGACAATATCATGGTCTTAGGATTTTGCTTTTCACTCTGTATGAAACGTGGCTTTAAAGGTACGCCTTTAAGAACTTTGAGAATTTTGGAGTTCATGCTGGAGAATTTAAGGTAGCGTTAAATGAATATTAAATTATGATTATCTGAGATATATATATAATATTAATATGAATCATTATATGCGACAATAATATAGATCAAATAGTCTGTTACATACTGTTTGATTCGTCAAGATAATATGAAAGTTAAGGCGTTGAAAGGGTTGTTGAAAAGGGTTTTGTAACTTCGACCATTAGCATGGAATGGAGAAGACTTATTGTATGAAAGAAAAAAAAGAAATGGCACCAGCAATAGATATAAAGAAAATGGCAGCACGGAAATGCGTTATGAGGTGACACTGACGTTATCATGGTGACGCGAGTGATGAATGTATTCACGATTTGATTCTTTTTTATCTCTCTCTCTCTCCTCTCCTCCTCCTCTTTTCTTTGCTCGCTCATACTCCTGCATGTTCGGCCGTCCAAATTTTCCTCCATCTTTCCACTCTTTGGTTTTTTCTCGCCGTCATGTGCACTTTTCTGTGGTATCTTTCATTGGCTCATGTGAACATTTAAAGACCGTTTGCGTAGCCATGTTGTTTATTAAATTTTTTCAGACTTTTTATTCATTTTTTTTTTTCCTTCTTTCTGACGTACGTTACAGGTTCGATCTCCCTCACACTCGTAATAGGGAACGAACATAATCCTGCGCAATCTCTCTCTCTCCTCACTCTCCAACTCATATCACTGTCTGAACCATCTTCTCCTTCAAACTCTCTCTCTCTCCTCCCATTCTTCTTTCCGTAATTCTCAACTCCACACATTTTCAGGCTCCAAATTCGCCCTCCACTAGTCATTCGCTTCCATGTCCATCGCTGCAATCCACCCAGTACAAAACCTCACTTCCTCACCCATCAAACTCACACCAGATTGACCATACTACGTACTATACTTGCTCTTTCCTACTTACTTCTTCCAACTCAACGTCACGCTCATCAAGAACCCCCGGCGCTCACAACAAGACCTTCCCACTTTCTCCCAACTACTTCCCCTTCAGACTCGAGAGAGTGGTAGAGAAACGACTAGAGTACCTGCCACTACCCCATCCTACATTAACACGGACTCACCCGCCCAACCTCTTCCTAACCAATCCTTTCCGTCGAGGAATGGTAGCGTTGAATAGGAGTGTGAAGGGTTTGACCGTAGGTAAACCACAGTGGGGGAAATTTATGGTTGGAGAAAAGTGTGTCGTGTGTGAATGCCTTAAGAATGGCAAGTGGGCTTAGAGGGACTGCGATGATTCTAATGGACGGGTATAGTTTCAGGTTTTCTTTTTTTTCTTCTCTTCTTCTTTGTTTCGGCATTTGCTTCTCAGGAAAGTCGAATATGATTTAGGATATTTTGATTTATTTTTAGTACTGTGTGGACTGATTAATCCTCACGTCTGTCCAGCTTGCCATTACCTGTGTAAAATTTGATTTTTTTTTTTTTCCTTCGAATCTGATACTAAATACTTTGCATGAAGGATGGTAGCAGGAAGGAGTTCCCACAAGATAGGGCATTCAGTGGGTGCAGTAGTTGGGGTGAAGGCTATAGCAGGGGGTAGTTTGGAGGCAACATAAGCGTCAGTGGGTCAGTATTTGGTGCGAAGAGCATATTGAAGGGTAGGTGGTGAAACACTGGGCTTTCTTAAGGGTGACACCCCATCAACACAGGAGGTGCCAAGTGACACGGGTAAGTACAGAGATCCCGTCATCCCTCGGGAAAGAATGGAGAAAAGGAAAAATCAATGAATGCTTTCTTCATGTTCCTTGATCCAATATTATAGTTGGCATGACCAGTGGTGTATACCACAGTGTGGTGGGAGTGTTGGGTTGGGGTGTGTGTGTGTGTGCCTTACTCAAGGCCGTGTTCATCGTTTTTCTCGTAGGTTCGTGTTGGCTCCCAGGAAAGTCGAAATATGATTTAGGATATTTGATTTATTTTTAAGACTTGTGATGGACTGCATTAATCCTCACGTCTGTCCAGCTTCCATTACCATAATTCAAAAGACTTGATATTTTTTTTTTTCCTTCGAAGTCTGCATACATAAAAGCGTTTGCATGAAGGATGCGTAGCAGGAAGGAGTTAGAAGCAAGGATAGGGCATTCAGTGGGTGCAGTAGTTGTGGGTGAAGGGCATATAGCAGGGGGTAGTTGGAGGCAAGCATAGAGCGTACAGTGGGTACAGTAGTTTGGGGCGAAGAGCATATTGAAGGGGTAGGTGGAGGCAAACACTGGGCGTACTTTAAGGGGTAGGACACCCCATCAACACAGGAGGGTGCCAAGTGACCACGGGTAAGTCACAGAATCCCTCATTCCCTCGGGAAAGAATGAGAGAAAAAGGAAAAATCAATGATGCTTTTTATATGTATCCTTGATCATATTACTATTAGTCTGTGATTACATGCCAGGTTTTTCTCCTCTTCAGTAGGAAGAGAAACATTCCTGACTAATGAAGTAGAAGCCAGATCAGGTTACACTGAGCATCAAGAATAAACCTTAGAAGTGAGGTTGTCATGACCACATATCAACCACGATTCTCTCTTCCGGACATATCATTCCACTTTGATGAACTTCGCCTCACGCCTTGTGCTTTTCCCTAATGCTTCTAACGTTTCGGTACCTTTTGGAAAATTTGGGAGTTGGGTTCTACTGCACTGGGAGTGAGTGAACTCTGTACTTTACATCAATTAGGTTCGTTAGATGGAGGCGTTAAATGAAGCTGTTGTCTTTAGCAAAGCACTACAAGGAAAGGTAAAAAAAAAATCTGCGTTACAAACCCACTGTTTCTTACTAGATAGCCAATTGATATATATATATATATATATATATATATATATATATATATATATATATATATATATATATTCACCAGTGGTGTATTGACCTTTTTTCCCCAGTGGGAAATGATGCGTCACTTTGTAAGACACAGACACCGAGCGTCCTCCGACTTTAGACAGGTTCGCCCTATATCAGCGTCTGCAAAGAGGACGTGTATTGGGGAAAAGAAAACGGCATTTTCTTATCTTAGGTTGGGGGGTTGGGAGGTCGACCTGCTCGCTCTTTGACGTCTGCAAATATTACAATGTCCCGAGAGAACGCGAAATATGCAGATGCAAGAATCTGATTTCCTCCCATGTGAAACCTCGCCGGTGGTACATTCTGTCGTGGTCTGTGTTCTGCTGGAGCCAGGACGAAGATGGTACGATCCTTGAACATTGTCTCAAACCCTGGCCTCGGGGTATGATGTGACTGGACCTTACCACGCCTTACGCCTTACCCTTGAAGAGGGTATGTGTGACCTCAAGGCTAAAGGGTTGTGCCTTCGTCCTCAAGGGTCGTACTCTTCCATTTCAAGGGGTGATGAGTGACAGATGTGTGCCATTTTATTATCAGTGAGTGGACCCGTGGGCTTGGATAATTATGATATAACACGTGAAGAAGGAACTCCGTCGACTGGTTGAATTAACCCACCGAAGGGTCCTCCGTCATTTGGTTAATTTAATCCCATGGAGGAGCTCCGTCGACAGGTTAATATTTAACCTCACGGAGGATCTTCATCGTGCGGTTAATTTGGTGGAGTTCTAACGACTGTTTGATTTAGCCCCATGATGTACGAGCTCCGCCGGCTGGTTGATTTAACATCATGAGACAGGAGCTCCGCTGGTTAATTTAACACCCATCATCAGGGTAATCTGTCCCTTTGAAGTAGGAGGTAAAGGCCTCATGACTCATGTTGAAATAACCTCGTTAATTTTGTTAGTTTACCCCCTTGAACACGGTAGTTAGAATCCTTTTATAAGTAACAGTGCCTAACCCCTGTGTTTGAAGGGTTAAAAAAGCGTGTATTTTAGACTTAGATCTAGAAAATAGAAGCAGATTTAGATCCTCCCTTGATTACTGGCCCTCTAAGAGGGGAAACATCAGGCACGTCACCCACTTCAGGGCCCAAACTTCAGGGGCTTTTGATCGGCAGGGTCGTGGAGCTTTGAATTCGTTTCATAATTTCAGAAATCCGGCCTGAGAGGTTTTTCCCTTCAAAAAAGATGCGCCTGGATTTTGAAGGCGTGTGATGCAACTGGTAATTGCCAGACTCTTGGAGAGCCTTATAGTCTGGGCTTTAACAGACTTTTATCGAGCCTTATGCCTTGGGATGTGAAGGTCACAGACTCTTAGCGAGCCTTATAACTTAGGATATGAAGGTCAGAGACTCCTATCGAGTCTTATATAAAGGCCGGAAACTCTTTGCAAGTTTTATATAGGTTAGAAAATCGAGACCACAGAAGCATCTCTCCTGAAATTTTTATGAAAGGTGTGAGAGGTTTGCTCGCCTTTGGTCCGTGACCTGAAGATTTCTCGGACGGGGTCATTGGCACTGGAAGGGATTTGAACCGAGTTGCCTTAACGAGCACGGCGGTACGAAGTCTTGAGCACGATGGTACGAGCCTTGAGCACGATGGTACGAGCCTTGAGCACGACGGTATGAAGTCTTGAGCACGACGGTATGACCCTTGAGCACGACGCTACGATCCTTGAGCACGACGCTACGATTCTTGAGCACGACGCTACGATCCTTGAACTCGACGTTCCTTTCCCTGAGCATGTAAGGTCTTAGAATCATCTTGATCTCTTAAAGAAGGTGTTCCAGGATTTTGCGACTGAAGGATACGACTGGACGTAGACCTCCAGTCGATAGGCCTGGAACCCAAGTAACCATCCGACCAGCCATCCAGAACTCAGGTGATGGATGACCTCCTCCTGTCGAGGCCAGTGACGTCGGATGACGTAAAGGTGTTGTAAGATGACCTCGTGTTGTTGAGTGGCCTTTACTTAGTGTTTCGCGCTTTGCTTAGATACATAGCGAGGTCACGTGAGATCTGGAATGACTTTGTGAAAGGGGCATAGGGGGTTAGAGATGAGACCTGTCTACGTCATGACTCGCGCAGAGGCCTGGATTAAGCAGAAGCGTCGAAGAGCGTGTCAATCAGTAAGCTGGAAGGATTTTAACACCTGGGTTGGCTGCGCTCCGCCCGCTGACTGTACGCCCATGTCCTTTCCTTGGGTTAGTCTGTGTCTTGTCTTGTCTGTTCCTCAGTATATTTGCCTCACTCTTCTCTTCCTTACTATAGATCTGTTCTCTCTTCTCCTCTTTACTGTTGTCTGTTTCTCTTCTCTTCCTTACTGTAGTCTGTTTTCTCTTCTCTCTCTTACTGTCTGTTTTTCTTTTCTTCTGTAGATCTTTTCCTCTTCTCCTCTTTACTGTAGTCTGTTTTTTCTCTTCTCCTCTTTACTGTAGTTGTTTCTCTCTTCTCTTTTACTGTAGATTGTTCTCTCTTCTCCTCTTACTGTAGATCTGTTTCTCTCTTCTCTTTACTGTAGTCTGTTTCTCTCTTCTCCTCCTTACTGTAGTCTGTTTCTCTCTTCTCTCTCTTACTGTAGTCTGTTTCTCTCTTCTCTTCTTACTGTAGATCTGTTTCTCTCTTCTCCTCTTTACTGTAGTCTGTTTCTCTCTTCTCTTTACTGTAGTCTCTTTCTCTTCTCTTCTTTACTGTAGTCTGTTTCTCTCCTTTCTTCCTTGCTGTAGATCTGTTTCCTCTTCTCCTCTTTACTGTAGCCTGTTTCTCTCTTCTCCTCTTTACTGTAGTATGTTTCTCTCTTCTCCTCCTTACTGTAGATCTGTTTCTCTCTTCTCCTCTTTACTGTAGTCTGTTTCTCTCTTCTCTTCCTTACTGTAGATCTGTTTCTCTCTTCTCCTCTTTACTGTAGTCTGTTTCTCTCTTCTCTTCCTTACTGTAGATCTGTTTCTCTCTTCTCCTCTTTACTGTAGTCTGTTTCTCTCCTTTCTTCCTTACTGTAGATCTGTTTCTTTCTTCTCCTCTTTACTGTAGCCTGTTTCATCTCTTCTCCTCCTTACTGTAGTCTATTTCTCTCTTCTCCTCTTTACTGTAGTCTGTTTCTCTCTTCTCTTTCTTACTGTAGATCTGTTTCTCTCTTCTCTTTACTGTAGCCTGTTTCTCTCTTCTCTTCCTTACTGTAGTCTGCTTCTCTCTTCTCTTACTGTGCTCTTTCTCTCTTCTTCTCCTTACTGTAGTCTTTTCCTCTCTTCTCTTCTTACTGTAGTCTGTTTCTCTCTTCTCTTCTACTGTAGCTGTTTCTCTCTTCTCCTCCTTACTTAGTCTGTTTCCTCTCTTCTCTTCCTTCGTAGTCTGTATCTCTGTTCTCTCGTTGTCTGTTGACCGAGTTCCTCCTTCTGTCCTTTTACTGTAGATCTGTTTCTCTCTTCTCTTTACTGTAGCCTGTTTCTCTCTTCTCTTCCTTACTGTAGTCTGCTTCTCTCTTCTCTTTACTGTAGCCTCTTTCTCTCTTCTTCTCCTTACTGTCGTCTTTTCCTCTCTTCTCTTCCTTACTGTAGTCTGCTTCTCTCTTCTCTTTACTGTAGCCTGTTTCTCTCTTCTCCTCCTTACTATCGTCTTTTCCTCTCTTCTCTTCCTTCGTTCAGTCTGTATCTCTGTTCCTTCGTCTGTCTGTTTGACCGGAGTTCGGGGACGACCTTCTGGTGCCCCAGGGTGGAGTTTAGATTCCCCGAGGAAGAGTTGCGGACGTGAGAGTTGCTTTGGGCTCTGCCTTGTAAGTTCTGGAGTTCAGAGGTCAAGGTCGAGGTGCCGTTAATTGAAGGTGGGTGGTTGGTATGAGGTGGTGTGTGTGTGTGTGTGTGTGTGTGTGTGTGTGTTGTGTGTGTGTTTAGGTAAGGGAGGATTGGCTGGATGGAGGTTTTTTTTTACATCCATTTTGTTAGGCGGTCATCTCGAGGCAGATTCTCTCATTAGTGAGTGAAATGTTAGAGCTATGTGTAGGGTGGTGGTTGGGGGGTCCCAGCGTTTTCCCGAGAGAGAGAGAGAGGAGAGAGAGAGAGAGAGAGAGAGAGAGAGAGAGAGAGAGAGAGAGAGAGAGAGAGAGAGCGATTATTCACGGTCTACTCATACATTGTTAATTGGATTATTTATTTCTCGTTTTTCGCTCCTTTAGATAAATTAACGAAAGATGTATATCAACTGACTGTTATATTCTCTCTTGTGTCTCCCCTGATGATATGATTATTACACGAAAGTGCACTTGGGAACTTTTCGTGTTTCATATATATATATATATATATATATATATATATATATGCAGTCATTTGTGTGACTATCACTAGACTTTCCTTCATCTTTGTGCGTCTGGTAATTGCTAGTTACTGTGTTCTTATCTTTTATTATCATTGCTAATCCTTTGGAGCTGAGGCCAATTACCTCTCCTCTCTCATTATGGACATTTGCCGTCTCATTTTACTCCCTCCCTCCCTGAGTGCTGTATCTTGTCCTCCCTCCCTGAGTGCTGTATCTTGTCCTCCCTCCCTGAGTGCTGTATCTTGTCCTCCCTCCCTGAGTGCTGTATCTTGTCCTCCCTCCCTGAGAGCTGTATCTTGTCCTCCCTCCCTGAGAGCTGTATCTTGTCCTCCCTCCCTGAGAGCTGTATCTTGTCCTCCCTCCCTGAGAGCTGTATCTTGTCCTCCCTCCCTTAGACCTGTATCCAGTTAGTGTTGCTTCTTTTCACTTCTCATGTTGCATTCTTCCTTTTTTTCCCTCCTCTTCTCGTCCATCCCTGTTCCTTTATGCTCGATCACTTTTCTGTTTCCTTTCGAACCTTTGATGTTGTTCTCCTTCGCCTCTCTTCTTCTGGCCTTTTGCGTCATCCTTATTTTCCTTACACCTCTCCTCCTGCCGTTTTCTGTTTTACTCCTTCCGTTGGATCTTTCCTCCACTCGCTTTACTCTCCTAATCTTCGTGTGCTGTACCCTCGGCCCATTCTATCTTGCTGACCTTCATTTTCTTTGACTCTTAGTCGTTCCCCTGTCACTTACTGCTCGTCCTTTGGCTTTATTCAATTTATATTCACTCCCCACTTTCCATCCTCCCTTCTTCTTCTTCTTCTTCTTCTTTCTTGGCTTCTTATACTTCATTTTGATTATTTCTCCTGATTTTCATTTTTCCGACACCTCCTCTTCCGCTTTTTTTTTTCCGTTGCATATTCAGTTCTCATTCCTCCTCCTCCTCCTCCTCTTCCTTACCTCCGTCCACCTTGCCAGGGCCTGTAACGTCTTCCTACCTCGCTTCATCACCATTTTTGTGGTCATCGAAGACGTTATTGCATGACTGGCTGTGCGGCCCTGTTTTTTTCCCCCTGGTCATCCCAATTCCCTTGCTTATTGCTGGCCCAGGTGCTTAAAGGCCTGCTCCGGAGGAAGTGATGGCGGTCAATTATGATGTTCTCCTTCGGTGATTACTTGATGGTCTATGACGAAGGTCATCTGCTGGAGGACAGTAATACATGGGAGGACATGGGAAAGCCAGATAACAGAAGACCTGATGGTCTATGACGAAGGTTCATCTGCTGGCGGACATTAATACATGGGAGGACATGGGAAAAGCCAGATAACAGAAGACCTGATGTCTATGACGAAGGTTATCTGCTGGAGGACAGTAATACATGGGAGGACATGGGGAAAGCCAGATAACAGAAGACCTGATGGTCTATGACAAGGCTAGTTGTTGGAGGACAAGACCCAATGGTCCGGACGAGGTTTCCTGCTGCATTCTTTCATTCATGCTGGATTCTCTCGGAGGTTTTTACGTCAAGCTTTTAGTTGAAGGCTGCTTTAAAGTATGACTAGTACTAGAGATGTTTCTGTGAGTATGTGGTGTTTGCGAGTGTATAAGATTTGAGATTGTGGACATTTGCGTGTGCGTGGCGTTTTTTTGTGTGTGCTGGGTTGATGTGAACCTGTGGTGGTGCTTGTGTATGTGTCTGTTTGCCCCCGTGCCTGCGGTGGGCTTGTCTGGCGGGGGGGCGAAGAAGTGAGGGTAGAGGCGCATTCACATAACAAGCCTGGCCGGCGAATCTCTCGTGCCAAGAGCAGACTTATCCAGATCTTTAGTGTCCGGTAGCATGGCTATCATACGTGACTTAACCTTCTTTGTTCTCCTTCTTAAGAGAAAGGAGTAAAAGTTTCCAACTGTTGTAGGGGCACTAATATTTGCTGCCTCGAGTCAGTCGCCTTCGACTTTGTTTACTGCGATATTCCTTTTGTGATTCTTTTAAGTAAACTAAAGCAAGGAACTGGGCGTTATGGGGAAGGAGAAAGGGCCGATGGTGGCTGAGAGGGAGTATTGGCTCAAGATGACGTGTCCTCCGTTAATTGCCTCTCCCGGACGAGAAATACGTAGAAGGGCCGGTAGATTACGGCGGAGGAGCCGGAATGATTTTATTTTGAACTGGTTCAGTTGGTGGCTATAAGTCTGGTGTGTGTGTGTGTGTGTGCGTGTGCGTGTGGGGAAAGAAGCAGGAGTTGGGGCTCCCGCCAATTGGTCTCGTGGGAGAGTTTGAAGGCCGGGTGGTTCGTTGGAGGAAGGGGGGAATGGGTATTGTTCGTCGTCCTCGCTGCTCCGAGTGTTAAAACTTCTTTGACTACGGTGGGAACACGAGGACGGGTGCGAGCCACGGGGTTGGTATGGTCCAGACACCGTGGGCCACCACTTAGTGAGTGAGGAGATCACCGAAGACTGCACCAGTGGACGAACGAACCCATTTAAGGGTCGGGTTTAGGGTAAGGTGCAAGCAAACTCACCGCTCTTAAGGGTTGTGTGCCACCACGCGCAGAGCTTGATAAAGGGGAGATTGTGGTGGGAAGACGGTGGGTGATGGAGAATGAGTGAGGGAGAAGGGAGGTATCCTGGTGGTGATGGTGGAGATGTAAGATGAATGGAATGTTTTTAGTAATGGTGGATGATGTATGTCTTTGTTGGCTGTCGATGGTGGTGGAAGGTGACGAATGGTGTCAGATGGTGGGCAGCTCGTGGTGGTGGCTCGTGTTGGACGGTGGCTAATGGTGTCCCTGGTGAGCTACTGCTGGTGGTGGCAGACGGCTGGTGTTGTCAGTGGCAGACCGCTGGTGTTGGCAGGTTGTTTGGTAATGGTGTCAAAGGCTTGTGCCTGGTTGGAGGGTGGCTGGTTGTGTTTGTGTGGGAGTTTAGTGGTGGTGAATGATGGTGTTGTTTGGAAGCTGTGAGTCGTGTTGGAGGAAGATGTTTGTTGGGGGGGGGGGGGGGGGGGAGAGAAATACTAGTATTGGTGGGTACTTGAGGGCTGGATGTAGCTGGAGGAATGGCTGTTGTTGTAGATAAGTATACATCTTGGTGGAGTGAGAGGTCATAAAATCTGCTATGGATAACGGACCGAGTAAGGATACCGGTTTTAGCGAAGGTGCAAGAAACTGACCCTTGGTTGTGTTGCACTGCCAGCACTGTGAATTGTAAGCTGTTTGTATATTGGGTAGAGAGTGATTTCTTAGTCTACGTGTGTGAATTGTAATGCAGCTGTATTTTTCGGAATGTGGACTATGTGTCTTGATTGGTGTCGATGTTGAATACGATGTTTCAGTGTGCATCGTGTGGTGTTAGTGTGGACGGTGGGTATGGTTGGTGAGTATCTATACATTGAATCTGGCATTGTGTTTGTTATGTCTTAGGTTGTTCATTTTTTTTATCAGTTAAAGCTGTTCCTGTTTAATATTTCGCATTTCCGGTTAGGTGGTGCGTTAAGAGCTGGGCTGGGGATTCTCACTGGCCCGTTGCTGTTTTTCTTTGGTAGTTAGATTTGATTATATAGTTGTGTATATGTATAGTTTATGTGATTGTATAGATGTTTGAATATTGTGGGGTGGGATAGATATATATGTATTGGTGGTACTTGAGGTGGATGTAGCTGGAATGGCTGTATGTTGTAGATAGTATATCTTGGTTGTTGGAGTGTAGATGGTCATGTTAATTTGTCTTATGAATAAGGGTGAGAGGAATTAGATTTTAAGACGTAATGATTTTGATCTATGTTATTAGTTTTGATTCACTTATTTAAGCTATTTATTTTAATTGGTTAATAGTGTTTATCTTAACTCATAATTCTTATATTCTGTAAGCCTCAGCAGATTGATGGCGAGGTTCCTGAGTATTAACGTATTATTCATTTATTTATGTGAATGGGGATAGATAGACAGTAACATTCTCGCCAGTTAAGTTATAATAGATACATGTAGTGTATAATCTTAGTTTATCTATATATTCATTTGTGTGTTGCTCAGTGTTCGGTCATTGTCCCGGTTGTAGCGGAGGTAGGTTAGCACAGAACTGTCTTTGGGATACCTCACCTGCCCGTACTCTGTTTCTTCTTTTGGAATTAAATTATATTTACAACAATATGAATATATCTATTATTTATTTTTTTTTTTTTTCTTGCAATTTGCCGCCGATCCCTTAGCGAGGTAGCGTTGAAGAAATGAACTGGGCCACTGAGGGAATAATCCTGCATCGGCCCTTTGTATTTCATTCTTTTTGGAAATTAAAAAAAATTAGAGTGGGAGATTTAGCCCCACGCTCTTCCCCTTTTAGTCGTTTAGACACGCATATGGAATATTTTAATCCTATCCAGGTAATATATATATATATATATATTCCTATGAGTCCACAGGGAAAATGAAACACGATAAGTTCCCAAGTGCGCTTTCGTGTGGTGATCACATCATCAGGGGAGATACAAGATAAAATACAAGTCAGTTTCTTATATATATATATATATATATATATATATATATATATATATATATATATATATATATATATATATATATATATATTAGCGTCACTAAGAGATGGAATTAAGTGTGGCATTGCTGCTGGTGAGATTTCTACTGGCGTTTTTATGCGACACACACACACCCGCGCGCCTCGCGCACCGTGTGTGGAGGCCGTGTTGGAGATTGAGGTTGAGGTGAAAAGTGTAAAGTGAAAAAGAATGTGTCTTGTGTGTCGGCTTCCTCGCCTCCTATGTCTCCGTAATTTCTGTGATGGAAGTCACCCCTCCCTCACACACACACACACACACACACACACACACACACACACTCCATTAATCCCCCTGTTCTCTCGTAAGAAATTGGTGGTTACGGTAGTTAGGACACTGGTGATTGCGATGTCGTCGCCGTGCGCAACACACCCGCCTGTATGAAATCATCTTTTAAACGCTAACGCTACCCACCCCACCCCTCGTAAGTCACGTGGGGGGGGGGGTTAGGGGGGGAGGGCGTTTTAATTAAATGTTGAGCCTGGTCTGGAGACTGCAGACGCCCCTGTAATTAAAACAAGAGAGCGCGGGGTCTTCCTGAGGAAGATGTTAGAATCATATTATGAAAATGTTAGAGTAACTGATGTAGTGTCATTTGTATCAGTGACGTGGATGTTTGTTGGCGAATGAGGGAGAGTTTGTGTCGGTGACTCAAATGATTCGTCGGAAAAAATAATGATCATACGAATCAGCACAGATTGGTTTGGCTGTCAGAGGTATTCGTAGTCCATGCGAGTGAATAAATCGCTTCATAAAGATGATACAGGATCTAATACGCAAATTTCCACACATTCTCGTCGAGCCGTGTCTCGTTTCCGTCACTTTACCTTCGCGAGAGAGAGTGTGTGTCTGTGCCTTTGTTAATCACTCGTCAAAGAAAACAGATCCGTAACTTATGCTCAGGCCAAACACATTAACTTATGCTCAGGCCAAACACATTCTCCGTTGACTCAAATGCTCGAGGGCAGGAGGGTTGGAGAGCGCGAGTTCTTCAGCTGAGTGCCTTCTCTGCTATGTACTTTGGCTGAGTGCATTCTTCATATACATTACGACAAAATACGTTCTTGAGTTACCCTCTTATTATGATCTTAAAAATAACTCAGTTTCGTGAGGTATATATATATATATATATATATATATATATATATATATATATATATTATATATATATATATATATAATAATATAATAATAGGTAAAGTTAGATACACTAGTCAAGATAGGCATATATATATATATATATATATATATATATATATATATATATATATATATATATATATATATCTATATATATATATATATATATATATATATATATATATATATATATATATATATATATATGCCCCAGTTTGCTGCAACAGGGGCGTATGTGTTTGGTGCAAAAAAAAAATTTTACCGAAAAAATTAGTGCCGGAGTATTTGCATTATGTGAAAAATGCCCATTATTAACATGAATCCGGGAGCTAGGATGCAGGCTTTATTATATCCGGGGACCGGATATCTAATACCGTTAATTAAACACACATTAGTCCGTGTATTGATATAAGATATTCGGTATTAGGCCGGTGTGGCTTAACTATGAGGGGGGTTCACAGTTCGCCTTGAGCGAACACCGAAGTTGTTCACACACTATTTGGCGCCTTGCTTAAAGAAGACGAATGATGGTCATCACTTTTAAAAACTCGAGGTGCTGGAAGTCTGTGTACTTTAAAAAAGAAGGTGAATGGGGAGACCTGCCATGTCTCGGGGTCACAGTTGTGAAGAAGGATATTTATAACTGATGGTCAGTGGGGTGTCATAGCGAAGAATCCATTGCCCTACTTGTCTTAAGAACCGAGTCTCTCTCCACGGAATCGTCTCTTCCAGTTTCATGAATAGACTTGAGAAATTCGTATAATGACCGGAGCAAGGTGGAGGATGACGGGAGAGGAGAGAGAGAGAAGAGAGAGAGAGAGAGAGAGAGAGAGAGAGAGAGAGAGAGAGAGAGAGAGAGAGTATAGGTGACATGATGTCAATGACTCTGGAACTACTGGGGGTGTTGTGTGTGGTTGTACGGAATTCGATCTCTCGTTGATGTGGTTCTCATGCTCCGTTGATACTGGTGTAAGAGGATCGTAGCTGGTTTAAAGTAACTTCAAAACGGCGCCCACATGTGATATTTGTGTCGAATCTATGTATTTTTCATTTCAGTGCTCTTTGTTTAACTTTGATTGTTCTCTCTGAAAACATGGAGCTGTTCTTTGTATATATATATATATATATATATATATATATATATATATATATATATATATATATATAAAATACCTGACTTACGGTATGCATACATTACCTCATAGTATAGTCCTATAAGCATACTGATATATAGATATTAGAACTAGTCTCAGAATCGCATAATATGACATAGAGAAATATACGTAAATCATTCCGATTTCAGATAGCGTTTAGAAAACGATTACACCAATTTGCCACAGTTAAAGCTTGGCTTGAGGCCGAATTGCCAGTTAACTGCCCGCCTGGTTACCAGCTGTTAGGCTGGAATGGTTCCCGTCGCCCACCCCTTCCGATACCTTAATTGGTGATATTGAACGTGCGGGGTGCCAGCTTGACGGCGTGTCACCCACCCACCCACCTGATTCCTGCCCCTCTGAGTCTGTGTGTTTATGTTGTTCGTGCGCGTGTGATTACCTGTATGTACCATGTGCGGAGGGAGGTGCCATTCACCCAGGTTTCTTTTTCTGTACCTTTTTCATGGAGCTTTTGTGTCATATAACCTCTCATCACAGTCCTTTCCATGCCCCTCTTCTGTACCAGACATGTTGCGATGGGGGATTACGAGTGTTTTACGATGAGTTTATTATGGAAATCTGAATTCATCTTTTCACATGGAGTTTTTACACTCATGGGGGCCCCATCATCTTGTACATTCTTTTACTACCATACGACACTGTGTATTTAAGTGTAAGTAGGACACTTTAGGAGTCAGTTCCCTGTTAGTGGACATTCCAGTACAACACTTCAAAAGACACTTTGACTTAAAGATGGTCACGGAAAAGTACAGATAGCGCGGGGAGAAAAATGAACTTTTTTGGTATATGAACACCATTGAGGTATGGGTTGAATGAGAGGGTGAAATGTGTTGCATTCTTACGCTGGTTTTGTCTCGTACTACCTTCAACTTGAGAGTCAAGTAAAGCAATCTATCATTTAAGAATCTGTAGTTGGCGAATATCTGAAATATAGACCATTTTGCCAATCTTTTTTGATTGATGTTTTCATTATGTAATGGCCTAATATATTCGCTTGCGTCCTGGTTGAACCTTAAAACAAAATGAATTCGCACGAGTGAGTCGAAGTCAGGGTTAAACGTACCATGGTTAGGGAAGTTAACTTTCGATTAATCCATGGATAATCGAGTCGTTTATACAAATGAAATGCGCGTAGATTCCTGAAATGATATCGAGGTGGAAGCTTTCAGGCTCGCCTCTTAAAAGAAAATTCGTCATAATCTGTTAAAGAAAACTGGTAGTCGAATCTCTCACTATACTGTCCGTTAACTCTTAGAACCGCAAAATAAGGGCTTAAGCCTCTGATTTTAGGGGTGAGTGACATCTGTTGTCCGATTTTGGTTGTGTGTGTGTGTGTGTGTGTGTGTGTGTGTGTGTGTGTGTGTGTGTGTGTGTGTGTGTTTAAGCAAGCAGTAGAATTTGTTAGTATGATGTCCTCTCGTGGTAACGCGCATGCGTAAATATTCTGTGATTTTAGGAGTTACAAATGTCTGTGGTGTCTTCAATTTTCGTCTGTTGGTCTGTTCACTGATGGAGTCCAAAGTCGTCGTCTTTGACACTCGGGGGTTTACAGATGTCTGTGACGTCTTTCGTGCTCGTCTGTTGGTCTGTTTAGCTGATGGGAGAGGCTAAACGTGTCATCTGTGATTCTGAAGGCTGGAGTAAGGTTTGGACCGTCTGTATTCTGTCTGAGCACTGAGAACTTACCACAGTGTATTATTTGATCGATCTGTTTTTCTGAGAGGGGTTTTGGAGGGCGGTAATCGCAATTTTACACCCCTTCAACTCCCATGCTTGTGTTCGTGGAGGCGGGAGTGGCTCTATGATTGTCTTTTGTTTCTAGTGCACGCGTGCATGCCTGGCCGTGCGTGTATTTGCATATTCAGCGAACATTTGTCTTATGTAAGTTTCTCTTCATTGTGATAAGAACGAAGCGGAATCACCAGTTTTGTGTATAATGCTGCCATCCCTTGTCTCCCTCCCCATTGCCACATAGGGAGATTCAACGAGTGGTGTGTGTGTGTGTGTGTGTGTGTGTGTGTGTGTGTGGAGAGAGAGCATTGTAGGTTTTCACCCCATCTATACACCCCAGGTCCTTAGGCCATGATATCCCCTCGTCTCCCCATCATATCTACACCCACCTCCATAACCTCCCTCCCTACATAAACCTCCCTTAATCCCTTATCCCATTCCTCCTCCTCCTCCTCCTCCCCCCTCCCTTCTCCTCCTCCTCCTCCTCCTCCTCCCCAGCATGGATGCACCCGGGTACCCCACGTGGGGAGAGAGAGAGAGCTACCAGCCAGACAGCTTAAAGAGGACCTGATCAGTGGCGCTCGACGCGTGTCTCGCTCCCCGTACCGTTGGTCCACAGTGAGGAAATAGTGGTAATCCCACTTATTTGGTGAGGAATATGCGGTACGAGGGAGGGAGGGTGCGTGTGTATGGGAATCTGTCAGATCTGTTAGTGGAATGTGTAGTGATAGGGAATTGCATTTTTGGATCGTGAGTT
This sequence comes from Panulirus ornatus, assembly GCF_036320965.1. NCBI lineage: Eukaryota > Metazoa > Arthropoda > Malacostraca > Decapoda > Palinuridae > Panulirus > Panulirus ornatus. The sequence goes on from NC_092269.1 coordinate 5,589,482, forward strand.
TGTGGTCTGGGTGAAGGGTTGTGGGGTGTGTATGGGTGTTTGTGAGAGTCTGTCTGGGTAAGGTTAGATGCTCGGTGGTTTGGGGGATGATGAGTTTACGCATGCGTATGCGTATGGGGTTACATTCTGTAGGGGAACTGTAGTGGTAGAGGGAGACAGATCGGAGATGCCATCGAATAAGAAAATAGAGAGATGATATTATCTTTGCGTATCTGCGTTTGTGTTACTGTAATGAATATTTTTACGCCTTCTACTCTCTGGATTGCGTATCTGAGTTTGCATGTTACTCTGTGAATATATCTTTACGCACTGTTCCACCTCTCCTGAGACGGTCAGAGGGATTAAGTCTGTCCTAAAAGGGTTTCAAGTCTTTTGATGAAGTACAAACAAACTGTGTTAGATATTTTGGATTGATTGTGTTTTGCATATTAAAAGCATCAAATGTCAGTATTTTTATGTATTTAGAGACATTCTGGTACATATATAGTTTTACATATGTACATATTGTTCATTCGTGTGTGTGTGTGTGTGTGTGTGTGATAACGTGCATTTACAGTATGGGGAGCAAGGTTTACATTTGCAGACGCCCGTCTCAACCTTGCTTTACCTTTGCCGAGATTTCTTTGTCATTATGCGTAGCGCTCTCCGCTGGAAAACTCAAAATGTGAGAATAGAGAGTCGTGTGAGTTACCTGTCGTCAGGTGTTGTGTTTACGATGATGAGTTTGTGTGTTTGTGGACATTTGCTCTTCGAACGTGGCCATCTGGGTTGCTGCCCTTTTTTCCTCATGTGTCTGGCACAACTTTCGTTGCCTGACTTTTGGATTATTTCTTAAACAGATCAGTAATATCTCTTTCTTACGTAGGGTGTCCAAATTGATGACGCCTTCATTTTTCTTGTTGAAGGCTCCAGTCACGGGCAAAAGTCCGCATCGAGGGCCCCCCTGGCCGTATTTGAAATAGGAACGGGGGTTAAGGGGGGAGAGAGAGAGAGAGAGAGAGAGAGAGAGAGAGAGAGAGAGAGAGAGAGAGAGAGAGAGAGAGAGAGAGAGAGAGAAGAGGAGAGATATTTTACCTTGGGTCTGATGTATGCTGCAGATAAGAACACTGAACATATACTGGAAGCCACTTATGATACTGAACAGTTTATAATTTATTTCCCTCATAATGAAAGGTGGTTTTTGACACTGAGCAGTTTATAAGTATTTCTCCTGTACTGAAAGGCATTTTAACACCAACCAGTATGTAGTTGGTTTCCCCTTTCACTCCTGGTGTGGTTTTCTATGGGACATATTAGGGGTTGTGTCAATCTCTCAAAGTGTGTTTTAGACGTGGATTCCTTTAAGTTGTGTCCTGGAAGATGATTTTCACAGCCTGGCTTCATTTCATTTTTCTTCATCACCTTTTTGTTGAGTTAAATTTCATGAACTGTTTATAGACCAGTGCTGTAGCTTATATCCCCTCTGATGGTTGTTACGCTTCTTGAGTGTCCCATGCTTCTCACATGAGCACCAGCCACAGAGATATTTAGGCACGGCTCGAGTTGTTCCAAGAAATTATTTACGTCTAGCAGAAACAGCAGCGGACCCAAGACTGAACCCTGTGGAACGCTGATGGATGTTTGAAATCACAATAGACACATCGGACATGTGTCTTCTTGCTTTCGTATTCTTCTTATCTTTTTTTTTTTTCATCAAAGAAGCATTCTAATTAATCCTGTGTGGAAATATGTATTATATGAAATATTTGTAGCAGGGCTATGAAATACCTTTTAGCATTCATAGAACACAAAGGATAGTGTTGTTCCAATCTCGGAAGTCGAGAAGACTCATTACGTTGCTTGACGCCTTGAGAGTTTCTCCTGTGAAAGAAGAAGAAACTCATTTTCTTTTGATTAATTTCCCAGTAGTTACTCAGCTCGTTTTCCCTTTCGCCCTTCTTGAACTTTAGCTCGACATTCGCTCTACCACTCCTCGCCACCACTGATCCTTCCTTCACAGTGTTCCTTAAATGGTTAGTAGGTGGCCAATCAATGGTTTTTGAGTATTTCTCGAGTACATAGGACAAGATATCATCAGGGTTCATGTATCTTTACACGAATTCAGATCCTTTTTAAGTATTGATTACGTCGTGTTCACGATCCTTGTGTGTGTTTTTGAAGTCTTGTCTGAAATTACTCAGTTGGGATATTACAGAACTGGGAGGTCATGATAACAACTAGTCACCTAACCGAATAAGTGTTTAAGGTCAAAGTATAGCTCGTATGTTTGTGTGTACGGTTGCCTGTGTCTCCCCGTGCGTGCGCTGGCTTTAGTGCGCATGTGTGTAACGTATTGCCACAGTGGACGTTCCCCAGGCTCAGCAGCTCCCGTACGTGATGCCCCTGATCCAGCCGTGAAGGCCCAGCGTGCCGGCTCCTGCCGGTGAGGGAGACAGAAGGGCGTATCGACTTCGGATTTGGCCTTGACCTTCCCTTCAGCCAGCTTGGTTGAGAACTTGGCTGTTAAAACTTAACCTCAAGATGTTAGTAACATGTGCCAGCCCCTTCGTACCCCCTCCTCTTTACCCTCCCGTAATTTTTTCTCTACAAAGGGCCCCCCTCCCTTTTTTTTTTTACCCCTTAAGGGAGATGTTATTGCCTTGTTTGTACCTGGCTTGACAAAGAACGTGTACGAGTATAGTTCGCGAGTAGGAAGGAGCATAGATAGCATTAAAGGGGGGGGAAATTGCTATTGCTTAAGTTACGCCCCTTGACATGGCGAGGGTCTACGGTATTTCATTTTCTTTGATGGCTTCGCTGCACCGTCTATTATAATCTGTGGCGACGTGTCGGTTACCCCAGGGTGCTATATCAAGGCGGGGGGGTTTTGGTTTTGGTTTATGTCTGCGATCTTCACGGGCTGTTGGCTCTACGTGCCATTGCCCTTGAGGGATTTGGAATCCATGGAATTATCTTCATCCCATGGTTTACCTGGGCCTTTATTTTTTTTTGAGAGAGAGAATAAAGGACACACACTCAACACCGTGTTATTGTAAACGTAAAAACTCGCCGAACTGACGAATGTTGTCGACTCATACATTACGGTGGGGTTTCAAGGCGATGTCTTGAGCACGATGGTACCTTCCCTTGAGCTCTGGGGTATGTACCTTTCAGATTTGAAGTCCTTCTAGGATCGGGTTTGAAGCCAGGACATCATACCCAAAGGCTAGTCTCCCCTTCGTGCCCAAATGGCACAATATCCTGAAGGATTACTCGCTCTTGGGGCATTAAATGTCACGCGAGTTAAGTACGAAAAAGATATGGGTACTGTTGAGTTAAACCCTCTATATAAACAGACATGGTCGCTACCCATCGCTGGCCGAGAAAGAGAAAGACACGTCGACGAACAATTGTCCGATGAGGCTTCGATGCTCACACACGACTATCCCAAAGTCATGCCTCACTGTTCTTGCGTCAGGACGACGGTTGGTCACTGGCGACCTTGAGGCACCAGCAAGCAGGAGGCCAGGGAAAAGGGGAGGGGGAACCACTTCAGGAACACTTCAACTGTCCATATTGCTCTCCAGCAGTTATAGAGGAGCCCCATCGATTTAACCTCGTCTCCTTGTTTACACAGGAAGGATATTGCCACCTCCTAGTCTCAGAGTGGAGGACATTCATCCTATCTTTCCTACTCTCCTTTTTATTTTCCTCCCTCTTCTTCCTTTCATTTCTGCTGATATTCCTATTTCTTGTTCTTCCCTACATTTTCTTTCTCTCGTTTCCTCTATCTCTTTCGTCCCTGTTTTTCTTTTTATAATACTCTTCCTCATTATTCATTTTCTATGATTCCATCACATTCTTCTTCCTCCTTGTTCTTCTCCTCCTCCTCCTCCTCCTCCTCCTCCTCTCCTTATTCCTCATCCTTTCTCTTTGATCGTCTTTTATCTCTCCTTCCTTACCCCCGCATGGAAGGCCTTGAACAATAAGCAACATTTTGCCCATCACAGAGACAAAAGCTTGCTCTAAATGTGTATATTAGGTCGAGATATGAATTTAGCTTTCTTTTTTTTTCTTCCTTTCCAGCTTTTGAATTACCTGATTATATCTTTGTCTTAATCATTGGAAGGTTAATTACATATATTTTTTTTTTCTTAGGCTTTACTTACAGTCTACAGTCGAGTTGATATAGTCTGTTTGACACATTCCCTCCATATTTACCTCTCTCTCTCTCTCTCTCTCTCTCTCTCTCTCTCTCACCACCACACACACACACACCACACACACACACACACCACACACACACACATACGGCGTTAATGTGGATCACATTGTCCCCTGTAGAGTCTGGAGAAGACTTCATAAGTCACAGAAAAGAATTTTAAAAACGTAAGAAATTACATTCCACGCAAGCGTTCTCTCTGTTTCTCAAGCCCACTCCATTTATCTTGAAGAGGTCATGAAAATTAGACGAAACCTTGGAAAGATGTTCTTTAATTCTTAATATCTGTATTATTATACTCGATCGCCGCTTCTCGCGTCAGCGAGGGAGCGCCAGGAAACAGCAGCAAGCAAGGATTCGAACCCTGACCTTATGCGTGGTAGCTGGGAACGCTGACCTCTCAACTATGATCAGCTATACATGCACGTATGTATAGACTGAAACACCACTTATGAAATCACATGTCTGTTCGGACTTCCTGCATATATAGTATCAATATAACTTAATCATCTCTCTCTCTCTCTCTCTCTCTCTCTCTCTCTCTCTCTCTCTCTCTCTCTCTCTCTCTTACCAGTTTTTTGTTCATGTGTTCTGTATTACTCGTCATTAATGTGTCTGTCTTGCGGCCCGTATATTTGCGGCGTGATGAACCGTATTCAACCCAGCCCCTGTGTTATCCACCTCCACCCGCCCGCCCATCCACCTCCCCCATCCGTCATGTCGTAAACCATTCTCTTCCATCCCCAATCTTTGCCATCCCCCCCCCCTCCCACGCAAGCGCGTCTTATCTATCCGCTCTGCCTCCGCCGTACATTCTTATCACCACTCTGCGAAGTTCCTCTTATCTCTCTCTCTCTCTCTCTCTCTCTCTCTCTCTCTCTCTCTCTCTCTCTCTCTCTCTCTCTCTCTCTTCTCGCGTATGGTGCTCCGTTTGCCTGTCGGATGAAGTGATTGGCCTTTTTTTTCTCTTGCGATGCACACGGGAGAGGCAGTGGTGAAAGGAGAGAGAGAGAGAGAGAGAGAGAGAGAGAGAGAGAGAGAGAGAGAGAGAGATGGAAGAAGAGACTTGAGGAAACGGATGGCTGCTGGAGAGGAGGAGGAAGAAGAAGAAGAAGAAGAGGAAGAAAGGAGAGGAGGGAGGAGGAAGAGGAAGAAGAAGAAAAGGAAAGGAGAGAGGAGGAGTGGGGGAAAGAAGAACAAAAAAAGAAGGAGGGGGGGATGGAAAAGAGTGAAAGGGACAGCGAGAAGTCAGAGGGACGGAGGGAAGGGAGAGAAAAGATCATCTTCGGGCGTACGCCGGGATGCAGGCTGCGGAACTTCCACTCAAGTCACGGCGAGCGATTTGTTGACCGCGCGGCGAAGGTAATTTGACCAGGACCGTACGTCGCACGTGGCTTATGACCGGAGCAAGATGCCCTGTAGCACACTCGCGTACACTGCTCTGTGTGTGTGTGTGTGTCTGTGTGTGTGTGTGTGTGTGTGTGTGTGTTTGTCTGTCTGTCTGTCTGTGTATGTTTGTGATACTTAGCTTGTGTGTGTGTGTGTGTGGTGTGTGTGTGTGTGTGTGTGTTTGTCTGTCTGTCTGTCTGTGAATGTTTGTGATACTTAGCTGTGTGTGTGTGTGTGTGTGTGTGTCTGTCTGTCTGTCTGTGTATGTGTGTGATACTTAGCTGTGTGTGTGTGTGTGTGGTGTGTGTGTGTCTGTCTGTCTGTCTGTCTGTCTGTGTATGTATGTGATACTTAGCTGTGTGTCTGTGTGTGTGTGTGTGTCTGTTTGTCTGTGTTTGTGTGTCTGTCTGTGTATGTGTGTCATACGTAGATAGCTGTGTGTGTGTGTGTGTGTGTGTGTGTGTGTGTGTGTGTGTGTGTAAACAGAACGCCCAGCATCAGCGTAAAAAAGCAGATACTGTTCACGATTTACATAATTTTCGGGAGTTCTCTGTTTTTGTTTCGTATGATCATGAATATTTTACAAACCTTTGTGAGCCATGTTAAAACAAAAAAAAAGATGGACGTTATTACTTATCCTGCACTGTTTGATATGGCTCTGTAATTTAACATGGCTCCCATTGAAACATGGCCCTCGTTTAACATAGCCTCCATTTAATATGGCTGTTCATTTCACATGACTTCCATTTAACATAGCTCCTATTGAACATGTTTCCCACTTCACACAGCTCTCATTTCGTACAGTTCCCATTTAACATGAATCTCGTTTAACAGAGCTCCTATTTAACATGGATCTCGTTTAACAGAGCTCCTATTTAACATGGTCTCGTTTAACAGAGCTCCTATTTAACATGGATCTCGTTTAACAGAGCTCTATTAAATGATCTCGTTTACAAGCTCTATTTAACTGGTCTCTCTCCTATGCTTTATATTATCTTCTTATTTTCGTTTCTCTAAGTTTCTTTCTTCTGTAATTCAGTGTAGCATTAATTTAGTCAGCGTAAATTCTACCCCCGTTCATCTGTTTTTTGTGGAATTAACGATAATGATAATTTTTCGCAACTATAAGAAGAGGGGGAGTGATTGTAAACTCTTCGGTTCAGAATTGACGACCTGGGTTTTACGTCCTTTTCAGTCTACCGTCCAGTGCCGGCGAGGGTTTTTGGGTGAGCACAACGCTGGCACAGCTCTTCTGTGCCACACTACTCAGTCCCTCTTGCAACACCTCTCTGTGGATCTGGCTCTGTGTGTGTTTGTGTTTCCCCCTTCCTCCTCCTCCTCCTCCTCCTTCTCCTCCTCCGCTTTCTGTGTATTGTGTGTTGGGCTCCTCTCGTTCACTGATATGGTACATCAGGTCTTCCAGGAGTCCAGCCACCTTCAGTCTTTTCCAGCGATCGAATCATGGCTGCTTTCCAGTGACCTGGTCTATTCGTCTTCCAGAGACCTGGCCTTTGTGGCTGACTGACTGACTCTCTGTCCGTCTGTCTGTCTGTCTGTGTGCGTCCGTTCGAATAGGATTGATTGATAGATATATTTTTTTCTGCCTTGAATTCATGAGCTATGATGGCGTGTGTGTATGATGACTCCCATGGCAGTGTCTGCCCGGGGGGGAAATGGTGTAAGTAACTCGGAGGTTAAAGATAGATCCAGGAGAAATTGTTCTATTTTACTTTAAGCAGATTAGATTAGTTTGAAAATATTTTGATATGCTGTATATGAATATATTAGATATATCCTTTGGTGCATTTCAGTTCGAATGACAATTTTGTGTGTATATATATATATATATATATATATATATATATATATATATATATATATATATATATATATATATATATAAAATGTCTCTTGTTAAACACCTCGTTTTCAGTTTTCCACCAGAGAACACTCGAGGTATAGATATGTGCGAATTTATATATATATTTGTATGTGGACATGTATATGTGTGTGTGTTTGGATTTGGCAGTGTTTGAGTGTTTATATTTGTACGTGTGGAAGAATATTTTTGTAGGTGCTTGAATATATCGGTGTGTGTGTGTGTGTGTGTGTGTGTGTTCTGGTTCATTTGCATGTCCGCGGAATTTTTAAGGCAGGATTTTTTTCCCCAATGGACGGGCTCCAAGCAAGATCGATATGGAAACAAAGTGCATCATATTTTTTTTTTCCTTTCCTCTGCTGTATATCAATGCGTAGGCATACGACAGTATCTTCTTTCCTCTGCCATATACGTCAGTGCAGAGGCAGACCACCCACCTCCATCTGTCTTATCTGTACGATGAGCAACCTAATGTGTTGGGATATATCGTTATCGTCCCGCTGGCTCTACGCGCGATACAGGAGGTGGCCGACTTTAGCCCCTGGCGTCAACTTTCCTCTATCCATGAGAGCAGTTTAGCGCAAACTCATCTTGGCACACATGGCAAGTTTACTCCGGTGAAGTTTCGTGTTTTCGCAGTCTTACATTGTCGTGCCCCTGCGATATATCTGCATAAGACTCTTACTCTTTCCATACAGACACTTACATTCGCAAGTTAGAGAGATACTTACACTTATCACTTTATATGTTTCATATTGTGTAAACCCTCCTGTCTTTATCTTATTGATCTAGTCTTTATTTTGCTTAATTTCTCGTAGTATATTTTCGGCTTTATAGTTGTAACTTAATTTCCTCTTTCTTCTTCTTCCTCCTCTTCTTCTTCTTATTACTATTATTATCATTATTATTATTATTGTTATTATCATCATTATCATTAGTATCATTATCATTATTATTATTATTATTATTATTATTGTACTTCTGTATTTTGAGCTTTGTGTTGTTTTGTTATTATTATTATTATTATACTTCTCTATTTTGAGCTACGTGTTAAACCAGTTGAACATTTTCCTGTCTTAATACCTGTTATTTCTTGCGCGTGAGGCCAGCCAGTTCTCTATCCTACCACAGACACAATATCCTGTACATGTGCACTAGGGGATGGAAGAGGTTGCTCCAGTTGGTACGGAGGTGGTGTGGCCTATGACAAAGACGACTCGTGAGTTGAGGCGGGAGGAGGAGTGAGTGATCTTAAACTGTGCACTCCGTCATACAGTCTGGTGGAGCTTGGGGGCCATACCCTCGTAAAATGGTTTGCCCCACTTACTCTCTCGGTATAATTTGCGTGGAGAAAATCTGATGTGTTTATCTTATGAATTCTTCCCCCCTTAAGTGTTGTATGCGTATAGATATGTAGATACTTTTGATATAAGTGGCTGACACAAAACCAAACAACCAAAAATTTAAGTAGTGCGAGTGCATATGTGTATATCTATTCTGTTTATTTCGCATGGGTGTGTTTAATGTCTTAGTAGTCTCGACGGTGCTGGATAGACGCGAGGCATATGGGTGGGGGTTAGATCAAAATAAAAAGTACGCACAGAGAGTGGATGTGTTGAAAGTGAAATGTTTGAGGACAGTATGTGGTTTCAGGAAGGGGTCGATCGAGTAAGGAATGTGAGGAGAGAGAGAGAGAGAGAGAGAGAGAGAGAGAGAGAGAGAGAGAGAGAGAGAGAGAGAGAGAGAGAGACGTGGCAGTCACAAGCATTTGGTTGGGATGGAGAACACCGTGACTAAACGTTTGGAGGGTCCGTTTGGTGGTGGTGGCGGAGGAGGAGGAGGAGGTGGAGGTGGAGGTCGCCGGTGGAGAGCAAGGTTGCTGGGGGTGGTTGGAGGACGGGGCTGAGGCAGACCGGAAGAGCTGAGCAACGAGGGGAAAATCCCTCGGACGATCAACCTGATTCGGCATCGTCAGCAGAGGCTGATCTTGGCCATCGGCTGGTGTGAGGGGAGGCGATAAGCCCCATCACCTCACGTGCCGTCCAGGGAGCGGTGTGGTGAGAGGGAGAGCGGTGAAGTGAGAGTGGATGGGAGGGAGCGTTGGAGAGAGAGAGAGGGGGGGAGGGGAAAGGGCGTAGGGTAAATGGAGTGAGGGCGAAGTAGAAAAGAGGGAGTGGATGTTGGAGGGAGAGGAATTTGAGCCGGAGGACGTGCTGGGGATAAAGAGGGAGAGTATATTTAAGAGTTGGAGGGAGTGGGAGAAAGAGAGGGCGTGTCGGAGAGAGTTTCGGAACTGGGGTGCGAGATGGAAGAGAGAGAGAGAGAGAGAGAGAGAGAGAGAGAGAGAGAGAGAGAGAGAGAGAGAGAGAGAGAGAGAGAGAGAGAGACGGGGTTAGTGTTGGAGATGGTAGAAAGTGTTGGAGATGAGAATAAGACAGAGTTGAAGGCAAACTCGACTCTGGTTTTGGCGTGACAAATGCCCTTCACATCAAGTCCGCGATGGACATTATTTGCCCATCCGTAGTTTTGAAAAGTTTTGAAGCTATTTCTTTTTTCTTTAGTTTAAAAGAAAAACAAAATGTTTAAGGGCGTTTTCAATTTTAAGTCATCACTTTTTAGCACACTACATACGTAAGTTTTATTATTATCATGAACTATTTTATTTTCTCTGTTTTTCTACACACCTTTAACACAAAATCCTGTTATTATGACTGTATAATTGCTCTTTTTTTTTTTTTTTTGCACATTTCACACTCTTAAGGTCTGTTATGGTGACCTCTACCCGTTTTCTTCTCTACTCACTCCTCACAAACGCATCTTTATTTCTCATCTTTTCCACGATCACAAGCAGCCAGGAAAGAACCTCTGGTCTCTCACTCTGAATCCATTTCTGGTTCATCCGATTCCTTCATGCTATTTTACGTATCGCTTTTACGATCCGTCTTTGAGTCGTAGGTCTTCGAAATATTTTACTGGCGCTTTTTTGATAAGCCGTCATGTGTTCTTTTGATATATATTGCGAGTCATTCTTTGGTGTACGTAGACACCGCTCTCTCTCTCTCTCTCTCTCTCTCTCTCTCTCTCTCTCTCTCTCTCTCTCTCTCTCTCCGCACGCACACATTCTCTCGTTTTCTCCCCATCCCTTCCGTCTTGCCTACGACAAGAGAAGGCTTGCGAGATGCGGGGGATTTGCTCTGTGTGTGTGTGTGTGTGTGTGTGTGTGTGTGTGTGTGTGGGGCAGGGTGGCGCATTTCGGTAAATGTCTGGGTAAGCGGGTAGTGGCGGAAGGGCCCCGCCACGCATGAGCGAAAGTTGGGATGGGTCTTCCGCTGTCAGTGGCTTGGCCTTCGTCACAAGTTTGCCGTGTGACGTAAGTCGCGGAGTAATATCACACACACACACACACACACACACACACACACAGAAGTCATGAGACACCAAGAGTATAAAACATTATCCCCTCATATGATACAAATAGGAAGTTATGTGGGGGCTTCCGTGGTGTAGTGGGTAGCGTCGAGGGCCATTATTTACACACGGGTCCGTCCGGGTTCGAATCATGGGAGCTGCAGTTGACCCTTCCAGGTACCCTAGCTGTTCTTCATTCCCTGAGGCTGGTCGGTGAATGGTTTCCTGGCTTTGGCTGGTGTATATATATACCCACGTAGGAATAAAGATATTATATATATATATATATATATATATATATATATATATATATATATATTATATATATTATATATGTACGAGCTTGATAGACGGGACAAGAGTGAAATCTTCCCCGTAAACAACGCACATATTAATCACATATTTACCAAATAAGACGTTTTTGCGTTCGTAAAACTCACATTATGTGTGGAAACAACATGGATTGTGAGTTACAATGGCTAATGATTCAGACGGGAAGAGCAATTTGGTTCGTCCATGAATACAGAGAGTGTATGGAGTTTGGCCCGAATTGGCTGGGCATCCAATGGCCTTAGATTCATTCAATATGGTCGGAAATTTTCTGTTGGGTCGGATATGAAACGAAAACACGCTCTAGTAATTGTGTCGAAACCACTATCCTCCATTAAATCAATTAATGTTCTGTGAAATAAAAAAAAAGGCACGCGTCTCTCTCTCTCTCTCTCTCTCTCTCTCTCTCTCTCTCTCTCTCTCTCTCTCTCTCTCTCTTCTCTCTCTCACCCCAACTCTTTATGATTCATGTTAAAAAGACTTGAATTATGTGTTCGATAAATCAAGCCGTGTGGAGAGAGAGAGAGAGAGAGAGAGAGAGAGAGAGAGAGAGAGAGAGAGAGAGAGAGAGAGAGAGAGAGAGAGAGACTATATATATTTAATGTTTTTCTGTTTTGATCTACGTCCCACGAGAGAGAGAGAGAGAGGGAGGAAATATATTTAATATTTTTGTTTTGATTTACGTCCCACGCGAATGATTAAAAAGAGTTTGGTGGAAGGGAAGGAGTGTGGCCTATGCTTAATCGTATGAACAGTAAGGTTGATTCGCCCTCACTCCTTTTTTTTTTTTTGGTTCATTTTGCTCTCTCCCCCCAGCTATAATTTCAATTTCTTTATGTTTCTCTTTTTTATATATATTGTCTCTCTTTTTCGTATTCCTGCCGCTCTTATCGTACCTTCCTGCCTCCGTACTCTTTCCTCATCGACATTTTCCGCTCCGTTTTTACTTCCCCATGCGCAGCGTAAGCCCCACCCACTTCTCTCCTGATAAGCTCCAAAGTTTCGGAAGAATTTCGTAAATTTTTTTCCTCTCTCTCTC